>NC_064852.1:63541624-63816624 GCF_024139225.1 Suncus etruscus | reverse complement strand
AAACCCGACACAATTAAATGATTGGGGGAAAGTAGTTAGTCTCATTTCTAAGCAGGGTGTTTCCTATTTACATGGTTGCTTTTCTGAAATGTAGCTCTTTTCCTCTAGAATCTTTCTGTAAAGATGGAGATTGAGAGCATTTGGCCTTGCCAGTTTGAGCTCGTTTTCTTCCAGTCATCACCACCCTGCCACTTACTTCACAAGGCTATTACCCAAGTGAATTCATTGTGATGATAATTATGTCTCATGTATGTAAAGCTTAAACAGTGTTCCCCTAATGGTACTTTAGAAAATACAAGGTTGTTTCCAGAAGAACCATTTGGAATTGAGTTCTGCCCTGCAGTGGCTGCGATTTGGTTGCAAACATAAACAGTTTTGGGCTGATTTAAGTACAAAGAGGAAACACTGTGGGTAATTCATAGACTCTCTTCTGGGAACACAAGGCACTGCCTAGAGCAGGCCCTGCAAGAGAACACAGTCAAGAGGTGCTTTGGTGGTGCCAATTTGACAAACGAAGCTGAGAGCATTTGTCTGTCTGTGTCAGGGACCTAATCTATAATCCCCATCCCACCTCATGTTTGGACTTGCCTTTCTAAAAGTCAAAGTCTTGAGCAACCAGAAAATGGCAAAAAAGACTAACTTCTCCTTCAATTGGCTTCACAAGTCAAGGATGAAACCCTACCAGATAAAAAGCTACTTGATTTTGACACCTTTTGATTTTGGCTACTTTGAGGACCATAAAATTTGACTTGATGGAAGGGTACTGGTATACGGGGATGTGAAACTATAGCAAGAACAAATTTATGTAGGGGTTCTCCTAATCCTCAAGAGCTCACAAAAATATCTCTGGTGGAATTTGGGAGTGAGGATGGTGCTAGAGACACTGTCATTATGGCATAAGGTGGAAGGCCGAGCTGTGACCTCTGTTCATGTGGATTAATTTGTCCTCTGATTGCTGAGTCTGAGAACACACACACATCCTCACACTGATTCTCATTACATGCCTCTTAATTTGGCAGAACAAGTTCTAAAATATTATATTTCTTTTTTAATGAGGAAGAAACTGAGGCTATGAACTGAAAAGGACTTGCTGAGGCCCCTTGGCTGGAGGCCCTTGGGATTTGTTTTTCTAATCTGACCGCATCCTCTTCACCATCCTGCACTTTTTCCTTTGTTGATACCTCCATTATTAGAACACCTGTATATTCTTAGCAAACAATGGTCGACATAAATAAATGCTTGGCCATTTCCCCACATTTCCGGATAGCTCCACTGCAGATGGCAGAGTCCTTTCTCTAAAGGCACGGCCTGAAAAGATGTTTTCCAGAGTGAAGCAGGAGCTTTAGCATGAATCAGCACAGAGCAGCAGATCCTGGCTTTGCAGGGGGATGGAATGTTCTGCAGAGAAGAAGAGAAGGCCAAGCACGCTGTCAGTAGACCCAGAGTGATAGAAATCCTGGGCTGTCTTTCCGGGGCCTGGGTGGGGGGCTTCTGCTGTGCCAGAGAACAGGTGTTTGGACTCGGTCCCCTAGGAAGAGTACCGTCTGCTGAAACTGACCCGAAGCTCTGAAGCACTGAGTGTTATTTGTAGGCAAGAAGCCTGCCTTGGCTTTGAGGCCCAGGCCAAGAAAGGGGGAGGGGACGACTGCCTTTAAGGCTGGTCTGGAATTCTCCCTACATTTACTGAGCCAAGGAATAGGATCAAAAATAGATCCTGGAAGAAAAAAGAGGTCAGAGGCCAAGAAAGGAAGCTTCTTGTGTCAGGGGGCAGGTTGTAGTAGTATCGGGCACAAGGGGAACCATTTTAAGCCTGTTGGTATGAGATGTAAGGTGAGGAGCTCCCTTGTCTTAGGACCTAGTGCCTAGCAGAGGGTGGATGATCAAGATTGTTGAAGACACTGCTTTAGTAATTCAACAACCAAAGACAGTCTCTTAGGAATGGCAGGGTGGTGGGCAGCTGCAGGAGGCAGTTCGGTATGACTGAGACCCTTTTGGGACCCTTGAATCTTAGCATCAAGGTTCTGCCTCCAGGCCCACCCCACTTCCTCCTTCATTGCTTTTCCATCTGTCTAAGGAAGTCAAAGCATAAAATCCTCAGAGCAGGGATCTTTTATAACCTTCTTTTTGTTTGCCAAAAGGGGAAAAGGGAGCATTAATACTGGTGCTTGAAAGTTTTAAGTCACCAACAGGTTAAAAGTTTCAAATGAAGGTAGAGCTAGGAGAAAGAAAAGTGAAATTGAATCAGTGACTGAAGAAATTGGGGGTGTTTGTAACCTTAATAGATTTGTTTAGTTACTTACCTTTGAAAAATAATCAGTGTGTGGTAAGACTATGTACATTTCGTAACTTTGAGACATGTTTACAGTTTGTAGAAATTGTGGTTGATTTTGCTCAAACACAAGAGGTCTAGGCTCCTGTTGGGTCCTGGGCTTCTGGGCAGCTTGATTGACTCTTGGGAGTTTCCTCTTGGTTGATGGGACCTACTTTCTTTTCACTATGAACTTTTCCTTCCTTCCTTCCTTCCTTCCTTCCTTCCTTCCTTCCTTCCTTCCTTCCTTCCTTCCTTCCTTCCTTCCTTCCTTCCTTCCTTCCTTTTATCCTTCCTTCCATCCTTCCTTTCTTTCTCCTCTTCCCTTCTTCCCTCCCTCCATCCCTCCTTCCTTCCTTCCTTCCTTTTTTCCTTCCTTCCTTCCTTCCTTTCTTCCTTCCTTCCTTCTTTCCTTCCTTCCTTTACCCTTTCTTCCACCCTTTTCCTGCCCTTTCCCCTTCTTCCACCTCTCTTTTCTTTCTTTTTTTCCCCCAGTTCTCAGTTGCCCAAGGTTCCACTTCTGAGGGTACTCAGCCTAGAGGTGCAGGTCTGATGGTTCAAGGCTAATGTCCACAGGACATTATGTTGGAAAACAATATATTTTTCAGGCTTTCCGTGCAGCACTGGAGCCACCATGTCCACACCAAGTAATGTTTGTTGGGGACAATGTTGGGAATAAAACATATCCTAGCACTGGCAATCATGCACTTCATCTCCTGAGCTATCTCCCCAGCCCTCCTTGTCTTCTTAATGTTGATGTCACACAGTATCCTGTGGGATTTCATCAACTAGCCGCTCCCCTGGTCAGATGAGAGATTCTCTGGCTTCAGAGTTCTTTTTCTCACTTCCTTCCTTTCTCACTTCCTTCTGTCCATGTAAAATGAAAGAGTTGAGCTGGATCACTGCCAACTCCTTTCCTGTTCTGCCCCAAAGGTCTAATGAAGTTGGCCATTGGGATATTTGTGCAGGGGCTCCTCCCGGAGCCACAAAGGGAGAAATGTGATGCCAATATACGTTCTGTCCACATAGTCCTTTTCCTATAAGAAGAGGTGAGGAGGTTTTTCTAAACAAAATGGGAAAGTCAAAGAGGTCAGGGCTTAAACCACAGCAAATATAGTGAGGGCAGTCGGCAAGTGTTCAAGGACAAAGTTGGCATAGGACAATGTGCCCATCAGACGGAGCTGTTTGTGAAGTGGATGTGTCATCCTATTTCTCGGGCAAACAAGCAACTCATTGTTCTCAGAAAACAGCAGCTGCTTCTGCAGAGCGTTCAGCTTTTGGGTGTGCCCACTTAGGAAACCTCCTTTTCAGCTGGAGGCACAGAGCCTTTCTCCCCAATAAAAGGGGAGGCCACTCTGGGCAGGGAATTCATTGTCTAGTTCTGCTGTCATAAACCATTAAAAGCTAAGTGGCTTCAAACAGCACTGCCTGCTATTCTATAGATCGATAGGTCATACGTTCCATCTGAGCCCCACTTGGTCCCACAATCTCTCTTTTGGACCTGTCTTCTTGTGCTTGCTATGAACAGAACTCAGTTCCCAGAGGTGGTTGAAGTCTTCATTTCCTCACTAGCTGCCAGCTAGGGACTGCCCTTGAAACCTACCTCGGATCTTGTACAGAGCCCCCTGCCTCTCAGCCCTGCAGATCCCTACTCTTTTTATTTCCCTGCCCCCAGCCTCAGCTCCCTACTCTTACCTCTCTCCCCCACCAGAGCTGACAAAGGTCCTCCACCTCTAAGAACCTTAGTGATGAGGTTGAATACATCCACATAACTACTGTAATCTGGTACCATCTCCCCCTCTCCAAGTGCCTTTGTCAGAACATTCAGAGGTTCTGTGGGAGTGAGGCATGCTGGCTGAGAGACACTATGAACCTCAGTTGCCAATGAGGCATCCTACAAAGTAAGACTTGAGTGTGTCTATCCTGGCTGCTTTGTGGTCGAGTCATCAGATTCACTGAGTAATTAATGTTCACACAGCTTGTGAGATACAATTATGCAGGTTCACTCATACTCATAAAGCTTTTTTTTTTTTAAACAAGACCTGACATAAATGGAACCCACTCAGCCTGTTTTTCCTGTTTTACTTTTGCTGGGTACAATCAGGACCCTTTAGGAACTTTGTCCACTATCAGCTTCCCTAGACTCCCCATCCTCCTTCCTCCAGTGTGATTTGATCCCTTTACATCTCAGACAGACAGACTGAATCCACAATAGAATTCCCCCTTCACTCTTGCATGGTTTTCCCTGCCAATGCCCCATGCTCTCTCCCTTCCACTAACTCCCATTTTGCTCCGAGCCCCTCTGCACAGCTCACCTGTGAGAAACCCAGAATCTATCTGCTGCAGAACACCAAGCTCCCAGGCCAAGGCACTCTAGCTTTCACTGATCCAGGGGTTCAAGGGCACCAGAAAGTATAAGCAGCATGGGTGAGGACCTTCTGGGTGGCTGCCCTGACTGTCAAAAAGAAACTATTTCAAAAGAAATAGTTTGGTTGTTCGTTTTTTTGTTTGTTTTGGGGTCACACCCAGTGGTACTCAGGGGTTATTTTTTGCTTTACATTCATGAATTACTCCTGGAGGTGCTCAGGGAACCATATCAGGTGCCAGGGATTGAACTTGAGTCATCATGTACAAATGCCCTATCAGTTGTCATATCCCTCCAGCTCCTATAGTTGGTTGTTCAAAGGGCTTTCTCTGGTTGTTTGGGGATCCCAAGATATCAAGAAGCAGAAAACAGGCTGGAGCAGTGGGGCAACTGGTAGGGCATTTGCCTTGCATACGCTAACTAGGACGGACCATGGTTCCATCCCCCAGAGTCCCATATGGTCCCCCAAGCCAGGAGCTATTTCTGAGCATATAGCCAGAAGTAACCCCTGAGCGTCATTGAGTGTGGCCCCAAAACCAAAATACCCCCCCCAAAGAAGCAGAAAACAAAAATTCTTCAGGGCAAAGAAGGCCCATCCACAGGAGGAGCTAAGATTCCTGATGTGATAAATGCAGAGAACCATGCTGCTTCCTCTGTGAGCATTAGCCCTGCCTCATTCCCAGTCTAAGTGGGGGAAAGGCTGGCTGGGCTGGTGTGGATGTGTTCTCACCACCACCTCTGCGGTTTCCCTCACCTCTAGTTATGTGAGAAGGGTGTCAGGAAGCTTGCCTTGTCCCTTTCACAGTTTGGGCAGATGTAAGGGCTGGAGTGAAAAGCCAGAGCTGCATGACTGCAGAGGGCAGTGGGGCAAAAGTACTTGGTTCTCAGAGATCCGATGTGAGTCGTGTTGTCTGGAGCCTTCTTTGAAGGACATTTATCCCCAGAAGGCTGCCCTGGTAGATGAGAGACAGAAACCTTGTATTGGAGACCTGGAAAACCAACTGGGCTCCTGCATTCCATCCCCACCCCCAGACTCACAAAGAAAACTGAGATAGAGTTGTCAAATGTAACAAATAAAAATTTCATTGGCATTTGCGTTTCAGGTAAGAGGAATAGATGTATTTCCATTCTTTCACATGCAACATTTGAGATATGCAGAAAAAGTGTATTACTGATGTGAGCTTCAAATTCATCAGGGCATTTCTATTTTGTTGGAGTCCATTTGGGGTGGTGGGGGAGTGACTGGGTTTTGGGTCACACTCCTGATTCTGTGGAATTGAGAGACAAATCTAGGTTGCTGCTACAAGGCAAGCAATTTGCCACTTGCAGTATCTCTCAAACCCCTAAATTATGGTTCTCTGTATATGGAGAGTTTAATAATAAAAATCTTTAGTGAACTGACCCATTTTTCACCTGTAGAGCCTATATGCCAAGAGTTTCAGTATTACATATTCTGGTATTGCATAATCCTTTGAAGGTTCTTGACTCTGGTAAGTCTTGTCGTTACAAAACATGCCAGACTTGAGGATGGCATAAACTAATCTGGCTTTGAAATCCTCTCTAAGACTATTTGTTACCACTTCTGTTCTTGGCTTGGGAAGATCTAAGTTTTGAGGTCCTTGGTTTATATGAACTTGGAACTTCTCTTTTCTTGGAATTAAGAACATTATTTGTGAAGGAAGATTTAGGTATAAATGTGATTGTTAATTTAGGGAAAACCACAACAAATTATGAGATTTCAAAAGCTCATAATACCAAAGATCTCACAAAATCCAGAAAAATAACTTAATTTTTTAGTGGTCAACCAATGGACACATTTGTATAATACACTTTTCTCTCTGAATTGCCAGTAAGAAAGCAAGTACTTTTTCAATGTATTAATAAGATTCGCTCTCATTGAGTTATTCAAACAATATATATATATATATATATATATGTTCAAACTGCCTCTTTTCCTTTTAATAAAAGGTTTGGGCTAATCTGACTCTTATTATTATCTTTTTTCGCTTGTCATTTTTATTATTTGTACTTTCTTACTGGCAATCCTTGGATGTGATTCCTTTTCTCATATTTTGCCAATCAGAATATTTGCCTCCTCTTGTGACAGAATAAGAAATTTCTTGAGTGTGTGTGTGTGTGTATATATATATATATATATATATATATATATATATATATATGGTATGTGTTTATGTGTTTTGGAGTTACACCTGGCAGTGCCGATGGTGGAGGTTGCTACCAGCTCTGTGTTTGGGGTCACTCCTAGGTTGCACCAAGGACTATGTAGTGTTGGGGATTAAATCTAAGATTCTTACAAACAAAGCTTGTGCTTTGTTTTCCATGGACCCATCTCCCCAATTGACATTTGGAGATTTTTTTTACTTTTTGGGTCACACCTGGTGGCCCTCAGGGGTTACTCCTGGTTCTGCGCTCAGGAATCTCTCCTGGCAGTCAGAGGGGACCATATGGGGATGCCGTGATTCAAACCACCATCTGTTCGAATCAGCTGAGTGCAAGGCAAATGCCCTACAGCTATGCTATCTCTCTGGCCCCATTTGGAAATTTTTTAAAAGAATTTTAGCTTTAATATTTTTATTTGTTTGTTTTTTGGGCCATACCCAGAAGTTCTCGGGACTTAAACATGGCTTTGGGCTCAGGGATCACTCTGGTGGGACTCAGTGAACCATATCCCTGAGATATTAACATCTTTATCCCATACATAAAGATGTTAATAGTATATTCCTAATAAAGAAATTTGGAAAATTCTTACCAACAACTATTGGTTGTCTCAATTATATAAACATTTTATAGAATCTTTTTATATGTCATAATTAGTTCTTTTAAAATGTTAAGCAAAAATAAATGCAATAGAGAGGCTAGAGCAAAAGTACAGTGAGTAAGACACTTGCCTTGAAAGCGGTTGAGCCAGGTTTAAACACCAGTATCCCATATGGTCCCCCACACCTGCCAGATATGATCCCTGAGCACAGAGCCATGAATAACTCCTGAGCATCATTAGGTGTACCACCCCAATAAACAAAATAAAAGCATCTCATATAGTCCAATAAACCAAATAAAAGCACCAGATATAGGGCTGCTCTGTATATAGGATCTCTCCTACAGATATAGGGAAAGGTCAGTGGTAGTGAGCCCACTTTGTGGGCCTAAGGCCACTAATTCAATCCCTGGCATCACCCCACATGCCAAGGGATGTTTCCCTGAGTCACAGTAAAGTGTTGCCTCCCCAAATAAACATAATAAAAGCACAAGATATAGGGACTGCTCTGTACTATAGGATCTCTCCTACCAGATAAAGGGAGAGGCCAGTGGTAGTGAGCCCACCTGTGGGCATAAGGCCACTAATTCAATCCCTCGTACAGCCCCATATGCCAAGAGATGTTTCCCCGAGTCACAATAAAGTGTGCAGCCCCTGGCAAGAATCACAAGAAACCTTGTGACTCCCATTGATAACCACAAAAGGAGGGAAAGCTGTAAATATATAATTTTATTTAAAAATATATATCTAAAATCCAGATATGAAATAATATATACTTTTCTTTTTTTGGGGTGGGGGGGCCACACCTGGCAGTACTCAAGGTTACTCCTGGCAATGTTGGGGCAGGGAACAAGATATCATACTGAGCTTTGCACAGTGGCAGTATCGTAGCCAATGAGGTTTATCTGAGGCGCGATTATTGCTAATTGAAAACTTTTCCCAATACCCCGCCGTGTTGACTTGAAATACAGTTGGCATTGGCAATTTTTGACAGTCTCTACGGAGACTGATATAAAAATACAAAAAAAGATATCATACTGGAGATCAAACCTGGGCCTCCTAAAGGCAAAGCATGTGCTCTACCCCATTGAGCTGTCTCTATAGTTCCTGCATATTTTTTTATTTCAACAGAATGTTGAAAGCTCAGTATGATATCTTGTTCCCTGCCCCAACATTGCCAGGAGTAACCTTGAGTACTGCCAGGTGTGGCCCCCCCACCCCAAATAATGATAGCTACCGTAAGCTCTGAAAAAAACCCTGGACTATATTTTAAGCATATACATCTACGGATGTTATGCACAAATTTATATATGTTTTTGCAAAAATGCAGTTTACATGTTTGTTCTCTACATAACAAAAATCCTCTCAAGTAAACAAAAAAAGATTTTTAATATTTGCATGGTATTCTATTGTGAGTACGGGTCATTACTTAATCAATCCTTTATTTTAAGACACTAAGACTGTTTGCAGTCTGTTCTTGTTTTAAATGTACTGCATGGAATACTCTTATGCATTAAACTTCAGCCAGTTTTTAATTATTTCCTCAGGATAAATTCCTAGAAGTGGAATTGTGGGATCAAAGCTTTAAGCTTTTGAAACTTATTGCTAAATGACCTTCCAGAGAGACTATAAATTTATTCTCCTACCAGTAGGGTTTGGCCCTTTTTCTGGTACCTTTGCAACAATGAATCATCAATTGCTTTAAAACAAGCAAACAAGAACCCCAAGAAAATAACTTCAGAAACTAAGCCTGCAACAGACTTGAAACTTACCAGTTTTACCAACTTACCAACAGATTTAAAGCATTTCCATTTTGCCTATAATAACATTGATAGCAGTTAACCCTCATTGTGTAGTGACCAGGTCCCAAATACTGGGATTCTTGGTGTTACTTAGGTGAGGGGACTTGAGACAGAGCCCCTAAATAACTTGGTAAAAGTAACATGGGTGGTAGAGTCATGAGAAGGTTTGAACTAGGGTAAATTGATCTATAGAAAATTGCATGGAAGGATCTCAATGAAAGACCCCCTACTGAGATGTTCTCAAATGTGCTTCCTCTGCTACTTATGAGCTTGCTTTAGGGCAGAGGCAACAAAAGTTTAAAGACTTGCACACATACTAGGGCTAGAGAATGTAGCTCAGTGGTAGAAGGGCATGCCTGGCAGGCTTGAGAGGCTGGGTTTAATCCTATGTAATGCAAAGCAAACCAAAAATGCACTAACTCCTTCCCCCATCTCACTGCTTCTGATACTAAAGCTCACCCCATTGGGAGTTTTATTATTCTACTGCCTTGGGCATTTAAGACATGGACATGAGACTAGAAAAAACCCTGATGCACACTATGGGGTGCAAGAGATGGTCCTCTACATAGGATGGAGGATTGCAAAGGTAGTAGTCTTTGTGCCTGTATACTGATGAACAGCCTTGTCAGTAGCGGGGTTGCATGGCAGAACAATGGGGCACCACTCAGTGCCTCACACCTCCCGGCCACTTCTATATAAAAAACCTAGGGCATTTCACTCCCTCTTGCCCATTAGGCACCCCTCAGTTGGAGTCTACCCACCTCTCTTCCCCAATCCCACAGCAAACAGAAGCATCCCAGCTCTGCCAAGCAGTACCAGAGTCCATCCCTTCTATCTCTCAACAGAACAAGACAAAACTAGCCTTTGGTATATGTACATAATGGAATACTATGAAGCTGTGAGGAATGAAAAAAACCATCCAATCTGTTGCAACCTGGTTGAAACTAGAAGATATCATGTTGATTGAAGTAAGCCAAAATGAGAAAGAAAATACAGGAAGAGTTCACTTGTCTATGATAACAAGAATTTTTGGATGAGAAAATGCAATGTAGTAAAAGGAGGTGTTTAGATCACCCTTGACCCTAGGAAAGAAATCAGGTGGATTGGAAGAGATAAGAAAGGGAAGTAGTAGGGAAACAGAAGTCAGGGCTTTGGTTGTATTGGTGATATAGGAAAATGATACAGCAATACATACAAAGACTCAACAACACTAAAAACATGAGATCTGAGCTTTAATCACCAAACTTTGTAATTTACCTGTCAAGGTGACAGGCAAGGATTGGGGGAAGGGTGGGCAAGGGAATAGAGTAAGGGAGCACTAAGTAAGGGAGTTGATACTGACCATGGGACTGCTATTGAAATATTATATGTCTCGGGCCGGAGAGATAGCATGGAGGTAAGGCGTTTGCCTTTCATGCAGGAGGTCATTGGTTCAAATCCCGGCGCCCCATATGGTCCCCCGTGCCTGCCAGGAGCAATTTCTGAGCCTGGAGCCAGGAATAATCCCTGAGCACTGCCGGGTGTGACCCAAAAACCAAAAAAAAAAAAAAAAAAAAAAAAAAAGAAATATTATATGTCTCAAATTCAACTATCATGGGTTTTTAAGAAAAATGAAAGACATGTTTGCAATAATTCTCAGAGACAAAAGAGAGGAGGGCTGGAAGCTCATGACATGAAGCTTACCACAAAGAGTGATCAGTGCTGTTAGAGAAATAACTACATTGAGAACTATCCTAACAATGTGAATGAATGAGGGAAATAGAAAGCCTGTCTCGAGTGCAGGCAGGGGTGGGGTGGGGAGGAGGGAGATTTGGGACATTGGTGGTGGAAATGTTGCACTGGTGAAGGGAGGGTGTTCTTTTTTTTTTTTTTTTTTTTTTTTTTTTTTTGGTTTTTGGGCCACACCCGGTGGCGCTCAGGGGTTACTCCTGGCTATCTGCTCAGAAATAGCTCCTGGCAGGCACAGGGGACCATATGGGACGCCGGAACTCGAACCAACCACCTTACGTCCTGGACCGGCTGCTTACAAGGCAAACGCCGCTGTGCTATCTCTCCGGTCCCATGTGGGGTGTTCTTTACATGACTGAAATCATACAACTACAATCATATTTATAATCACGGTGTTTAAATAAAGATAAAAAACATTAAAAAATAAAATGTTTAAAAAGAAGAAACAATGATCAGACTTAAACACCAAATCCAAAGCCAACTGCAAGAGAATCGATACCCAATCTACAACAAGCTAAACACAGAAGGGACCACTTATACTAGGGGGTGGGGCAAAGGAGGGGTGATACAAGATGCATGCTGGGAACAGGGGTGGAGGGAGGACAATAATGATCGTGGGAATGTCCCTGATTCAATGTCACTATGTACCTAAAATATTACTGTGAAATATTTGTAATCCACTTTGGTCAAAATAAAAATCATTAATAAATAAATAAATAAAATTCAACTATCAATAACTTTGTCAATCACAGTTGTTTAAATAAAAAATATGAATTGTTTTGGCTTTGGGCTACACCCAGTGGCACTTAGGGGTTACTCCTTGCTCTTCGCTCAGAAATTACTCCTGCAAGCTCAGGAGATCATATGGGATGCCAGGGATTGAACCTGGGTTATTCACAGCAAATACCATACCTGCTCTTTTAGCTATTACTCTAGCTCCTAAATAAAACACATTTCTTAAAAAAGAATGAATTGCAGAAAGTTGAGAATTTTCCCTTATATATTTCCCTTATATACTTTATATACTTGTTTAATTGTAATTGTTCAAAGAGGTGTAAATTTTCATGTAAGTTTACTTATGATTAATTTTTGTGTTTAAATACAGTTTAGTAGCTGCAAAAAAAAAATCCAGCCTCAGTCACATTCATAAATAATTGCTTGCTATAGAAGCAAGGCATTTTAATAGGTTCTTTTCATGAATTGTTTTCCTTTGTACTTAATAATTTACTTGTGAGGTATTATAATCACCTTCATTGTTAAGCGGCCCAGAGAGGTTGAGGAACCAGCTCATTTATTAACTGCAGAGAAGAAGCAATGCCAGTTCCATCCAGAACCCATGTCCAATTCTGGATTCTACCTCCTAGCCCTTGCCTAAGATGGGCTCCCTGTAGGGCTTGTGGGGAGCAGGGGTCTTGTTAAGTTTCCACTATTCCTACTTAAAAACTGGAATGACCTTTTGCTTGAAAACAAAGAGATGTAAAGTTGCTTCAATTCCACTGTGGTGACTTACTAGTTAAGTCAGCCTCTGTGACCTGGCCAGGGCATCTAACCGCATTGGATCATGTGATTTCCCGGGAAGAAAAACACATCCTGCGTTCTAAATAGCAAATTCCAAACACAGTTAGCACACAGTTTATTTGTGAGCTCGGGAAAGTCAGTCTGTAAACTATTTTATTCTGTAGGACAAGAAAAATGAACCAGCCTCTTGAATTTTACTATTTGAAACTTTATGATTTGAGTCTTTGGTTTAAAGCAACAGAAGCCCCGGGGCAAGGTCACCGGCTATTTGCCATATTAAATCTTCCAAGGGTGTGTGAGTTTGGGCTCATGAAAAGTCTTTAGTAGTAAGTAAAGACTAGATCAGGCATCAGAAGATGGGGGTTTAGTTTCTGTGATCTTGCCTGAGTCATATTACCTCTCCAAGCACCTGCTTGTCCATCTGTAAAATAAGAGGGTCACTGTAGGGGATCCCCAGCTTCCCTTCCTGTTCTCAGATTCCATGAAACACACACAGCCTCAGGTGCAGAATTACAAATGACTGGGTCTGCTTGGAAATTGTGCTTCTTTCTTTTCCTTTTCTTTGTAATTAAAAAAAAAAAAACACACAACTCGGTAGTGGTGTTCTTGAGCTATGGCAAGAGAGAAAAAGGGAAATTGGATTCTTTTGCGTTCAATGGAGCATTTAATGATGAATAAGCAAAAAGATGCGCGATGGCCTCTTTCTCACGTTGGCTGTTTGGTTCATAGATCAGCAGATCCTGGCATCCAAGTGACAACCTGCATTGAAAAGGGCGGAACTTGGCGCTCCTGCCCTTCCAGCTGTGAGGGTCTGAAAGAGAAGCTATGGGGGGAATGTCTTTCATTTCCCCCTGGAAGCTGGGAGAACGTTCAGCTTAGCCCTGCCAACTGTGTAATGTGGGCTTGCCTCTAAATGAAGCCTTTTTCCTTGGATGTCTTTCAGGCTGCAGTATTCCCTTTGCCACCCCCATCCCCTTGGAACAAAGCCTGATGTAAAGTCTGGGAGCTACCAAGAAGCGCCTGGAGGAAAAAAAATCATTTAATAATGGCAGAAAGGCTTTGATATCTTTTCAGCACCCTCCTCTCCATTTCTTTTTCCTAATCTAGTATTTGGTAAAGGCTACTTGTTTGTTTTGCTTTATCTTGTTTAAAAGCAGCGGCTTGCCCCAAGGACCTTGCAGTGAAATACTCTTGGGAAGCAAAACAAAAATAAAAATAGAGGTAGGAATGAAAATCCAAGAACAAGGAAAATGGAGAATCAAGATAAAAATCAGTTTTTAAAAACAGATAAAAGATATTTACTCTCCGAAGGCCCAAGGATTGTTCTGTGATTGAAATGTAGAGAGCTAAATGTTCTAGGGTCAAAGCAAGAATGGATGGCACAGTTAGTTGCATAAGTCTTAATATGCTGGAGAAGGAAAAGGTGCCAGTTACTGAGTGGACTGTTCTCTTGTCCTTTCACTTAATAAGCTGCTATGAAATGATCACTCAGTGCCAGACATTCATCAAGGTAGCCAAGATGAAAGGATTGCTGTCAGACCCAGGAGCTCAGTATCTAAAGGAAGCTGAATGAAGAAATCTACTACTTGTGCATCTACTACTTGTACATGTCAGATGTTATGCATATAATTATGCCCCCTAGAATGTCAGGAACTTTGCATTAATTAGGCATCTGCTATATGCCAAGTACTTTGCACTTAATTATGCACCTACTGCATATTAAGGATGATGTTCACATTAGGCATTAATTATGCACCTGCTATCAGTTACTATGTACTAATTTTACATTTACTAAATGTCACCCACACTATGCATTCTTTGGTTTTTGTTTTTATATTTTGTTCTTGGGATTATACCCACTGGTGCTCAGGGGTTACTACTGGCTCTGCACTCCTGGTAATTACTCCTGGTTGTACAGAGGCAGGGGGCATATGGGATGCTGGGGACAGGACCTGTGTTGGACTTGTACAAGGCAAATATCATAACCACTGAACTATTGAAAACTCTGCCCCCCATTTTTGTTTAATGCTCAGATTACAAATACTTATTTGGGTAGACATATAAAAAAAAAAACGAACTCTCAGACTGGAGCAATAGTATAGTGAGTAGGTAGTTACCTTACACTTGGCCAGCTTGGGTTCAATTCCATCCATTATGCACACCATCCTCAGCACCAGGAGTAATTAATTCCTGAGTGCAGAGCCAAGAATAGCCCCTGAGAATCATCGGGTGTTGCCCCTAAACAAAACAAAACAAAAAAACAAAAACAAAAACCAAACAACCAAAAATTAGACTCTCAGGGTTCATTTCCACAACTGGTAAATATTGAAATTGGAATTCAAATCAAAGGTCTTCCTCTTTTTTGTGTGTGGCTTATGCTGTTGATACTCTCCCAACCTCCACTATTCACTGTTCCCTCTTTCTTGGCAGAACCTCAACTTTGTTGACTGCTTACCACTCATCCAAATAAAATTGCTTGTGAAATGATAGACCCATCATTTTAATTTTTGTTAGTTTTTTTTTTGGATAAAACTCAGGGTCTTATCCCTGCAAAGCATATACTCTATCACTAAACTTATTCCCTGCTCTTCATATCAACACTTCATGGTACATAGAAAGACTTATTATTTATTTTATTTTTATAATTTTATTTATTTATTCTTTATTTAAGCACTGTGGTTACAGAATTATCCAATTGCCCATTTCCCTTCCACCTTCCACCCCTTCCTGTCTCTGGGACAGGCAGTTTGCTTCTCTTTCTCTCTCTCTCTTTCTCATTCTTTCCTGACACTATGGTTTACAGTGTTATTAATGTTGAGGTGCCATGCATGTCACTTTATTCCTTTTCAGCACTCAGTTCTTGTCCAGGGTGATCAGTTCCAACTATTATCATCATGTATTGTAGACCATTTCCTACTCTACCTACACTCACTGCTCTTTGTGGCAAGCTTCCTACCATGGACTGATCCTCTTGATCCTCATCTCTATTGTTTCTGGATATTATGTCCAACTGTCTTTTATATTTTTTATCCCACAGATGCTTGAGATTATTCTCTAAGACTGATTAATTCTAGTCAGTAATATCTCATGCTTGCAGTGATGACTTTAAGAACTTGGGTTTTTCTAGTCAATATGTGATATTTTCCTACTAACTGCCTTAGATCTAAGATAACACAAGTAGGCACAATAAGATTGAAAGAAATATTCCATATTTGGGGGATATATTTTTGGCTTAGGGGGCCATACGGGATGCCGAGGGAGTGAACAGTGGTCCGTCCTAGGCTAGCATGCACAAGGCAGATGCCTTACTGCTTATGTCATCGCTCTGGCCCCGTACCACAGTTTCTTTAGCCACTCATCTGTTGTGGGCCGCTGGCTATTGTAAATAGCACTGAACATAGGGGTGCAGAGAACATTTTAGTATTGTGTTTTTGTGTTCCTAAGGTATATCCCTAGGAGTGGTATTGCTGGATCATATGGGAGCTCATTTTCAGTTTTTGAGGAATCTCCATATTGTTTTCCATAAAGGCTGGATGAGATTGCATTCCCACAAACCGTAAAAAAGAGTTCTTTTCTCCCTACATTTCCACCAGCAATGATTGTTCTTGTTCTTTGTGATGTGTGCCAGTCTCTGTGGCATGAGATGGTACCTCATTGCTGTTTTGATTTGCATCTTCCTGATAGTTATGTGGAGCATTTTTATGTACCTCTTGGCCATCTGTATTTCTTCTTTAAGGAAGTGTCTGTTCATTTCTTCTCCCCATTTTTTGATAGGGTTAGATGTTTTTTTGTTGTTAAGTTCTGCCAGTACCTTGTATATCTTAAATATTAGCCTCTTATCTGATGGGTATTAGTTGAATAGTTTCTCCCATTCTGTGGGTGGCCTTTGTGTCCTAGTCATATTTACTTTAAAGTGCAGAAGGTTCTCAGTTTAATGTAGTCCCATTTGCTTATCTCTGCTTCCACTTGTTTGAACAGTGGTGTTTCCTCCTTAAAGATGCCTTTAGACTCAGTGTCACGGAGTGTTTTACCTACATTTACTTCTAGATACTTTATGGTTCTGGGTCTGATATCAAAATCTTTAATCCATTTGGATTTGACCTTTGTGCATGGTGTTAGATGGAGGCCCAAATTTTCTTTTTACATGTGGCTGACCAGTTATTCCAACTCCACTTGTTAAAGAGTCCTTTTTTTGCTCCATTTTGCATTTCTTGCCCCTTTATCAAAGATTATGGGGAACAAGTGATAGCATAGTGGTAGGACGTTTGCCTTGAATGCAGCCAAACTGAGACAGACCCACCCGGGTTCAATCCCAGGCATCTCAAATGGTCCCCATGAGCCAGCTAGGAATGATTTCTGAGTACAGATACAGAAGTAAACCCTGAGAACTGCTGGATGTGGCCCAAAAAACAAACAAAAAAATTAATTGATTGCATGTATGGGAACATTCTTTGAATACTCAATTCTATTCCATTGATCTGAGGGTCTGTATTTATATTCTAGTACCATGTTGTTTTGTACCATGTTGTTTTAATGACTATTGTTTTGTACTACAATTTAAATTTGACGAAAATCATGCCTCCCATGTTCTTTTTTCCTAAGAGTTGCTTTAGCTATTCATAGGTGTTTATTGTTACAAATGAATTTCAGGAGTTTATTACACTTCTTTGAAGTATATCATAGGTATCCTTAGACTAGGAATTGCATTAAATCTGTACAATAATTTGGGGAATATTGTCATTTTAATGATATTAACCTCTTAGTCCATGAACAGTATATATGTCTCCATTTCCTTGTGTCCTCTCTTATTTCTTGAAACAGTGTTTTGTAGTTTTCTTAATATAGGTCCTTTACCTCTTTAGTTAAGTTGACTTCAAGGTATTTGAGTTTCTGTGGCACTATTGTGAATGAGATTTTTTTAAATGTTTATTTCTTCTCATATTATTTATATAAGAAGGCCCTTGATTTTGTGTGTTAATTTTGTAACATGGCACTTTGGTATACAAACTTATTGTTCTAGAAGCATTTTGGTAGTGTCTTTAGGGTTTTTTAAATATAGTATCATGTAATCTGCAAACAGTGAGAGCTTGATTTTTTCCTTTCTTATCTGGATGTCCTTGATATCTTTTCCTTGCCTGTTGCTATGGCAGTACTTCCAGTATTATGTTAAATAGGAATTGCAAGAGCAGCAGTCTTGGCTTGTACCAGATTGTAGAGGAAGGGCTTTTAGTTTATCTTCATTGAGTATAATATTTACCTTGGGCTTGTGTAAATGGCCTTGACTTATTGAGAAAATTTTCTTCAATTTCCACCTTGATTAGAGTTTTTATCATGAATGGGTGTTGGACCTTATCAAATGCTTTCTCTGCATCTATTGATATGATCATAGGGGAGTTAATTTGTTGTTGTTGATATAATATATTACATTGATTGACTTGTGTATGTTAAACCATCTTTGCATCTCTGAAATGAAACCTATTTGGTCATGGTCTTTATGAGACTTTGGATCCTATTTGCTAGAATTTTGTTGAGGATCATTGTATCTGTGTTTTTCAGGAATGTTGGTCGGTAGATTTCTTTTCTTGCAGCATCTATGTCTGCTTTTCGTATCAGGGTGATATTAGCTCATAAAAATAATTTGGGAGTGTTTCTGTTTCTTAGATTTCCTGAAAGAGCCTGAAAAGTATTGGTGGTAGGGCCTCTTAAAAAGTTTGAAAGAATTAGTTAGTGAATCCATTTGGGCCTGGGATTTTGTTTTGGGGAAGACTTTTGATTATTATTTTAATTTCCTCAATAGTTATGGGTCTGTTTAGATATGCTAGATCATTCTGGTTCAACCATGAAAAATTTTAAGAGTCCAGGAATTTATCTATTTCTTCCAGGCTTTCATGTTTTATGTTTCATGTAGAGTAGCATAAACTAGTCTCTGATTACCCTTTGAATGTCTGCAGTATCTGTAGTGATCTCCTTCTTTTCTTTTATAATTTGGTTTGTTAAGTTTCTCTCTATCCCTTTCTTTGCTATTGGCTTATCAATCTTGTTTGTTTTTTTCAAAGAACCAACTTTTGCTTTCATTGATCTTTCAGATTGTTTTTGGATTCCCACTTCATTAATTTCTGCTCTGTTTTGTTATTTCCTTCTGCCAACCTATTTTTGATTCATTTTGTTGATCACTTTCTAATTTTATAAGCTGTGTTATTAAGTTATTTATGTAGGCCTGTTCTTCCTTTCTCATGTGTGCTTATAAAGATATAAGTTTCCCTGTTAGTACTGTTTTTGCTGTGTCCCACAAATTCTGATAAGTTATGTCTTCATTCACATTTGTTTTCAGGAATCTTTTGATTTCCTCTTTGATTTCCTCTCTGACCTACTAGTTGTTTAGTAACGAGCTATTTAATTTCCAGCTGTTAAAGTTTTGCTCTGTGTGCCTTTGTAGTTCACTTCTAATTTAAGTGCATTGTGATGAGAGGAGGAAGTTCATACAATTTCTATCGTCTTGATTTTATGAAGGTTTGTTTTATGGGCCAGCATGTAATCTATCCTGGAGAATGATCCATGTGCATTGGAGAAGAATGTGTATTCAGTTTTCTGGGGATGGGGAATCCTGTATATATCTACTAGGCCACTTTCTTTAACTTATCTTTTCAGAACTAGTATATTCTTGTTAGTTTTCAGACTGGTTGACCTATCAAAGGGTAACAGGGCAGTGTTGAGGTCTACCACTTTATTGTGTTGCTATTGCTCTCTTCTTTCAGATTTGTTAACAATTATTTAAAATATTTTTCTGGTCCTTTATTGAGTGTGTATATGTTTAGGAATGGGATTTCTTCCTATTGTACATATTCCTTTATTATTACGAAATGTCCATATTTGTCCCTTATAATATTTTAAGTCTAATGTTTGTGTCATCTGATATTAATATGGCCACTCTAGCTTTTTCAGGGTGTTGTTTGCTTGGATGATTGTCCTCCAACCTTTGATTTTGAGTCCATGTTTGTTCTGACTATACAGATGTGTTTGTTATTGGCAGAAGAATGTTGGATTCAGCTTTTTGATCCATTTTGCCATTCTGTGTTTTTTGTTTGTTTTGTTTTGTTTTTGTTTTTGGGTCACACCCGGCAGCACTCAGGGGTTACTCCTGGCTCTATGCTCAGAAATCACTCCTGGCAGGCCCAGGGGGACCATGTGGGATGCCAGGATTCGAACCACCGTCCTTCTGCATGCAAGGCAAATGCTGTACCTTATGCTCTCTCTCTGGCCCATTCTGTGTTTTTTAACTGTTGCATTTAGTCCATTGACGTTGAGAGAGATAATTGTCATGGGATTTAGTGTCATCTTTATGTAGGAATTTGGTGTGTCTGTTGGTCTGTCTTGTCTTTTTTTTTTTGGAGGGGCACACATGGCAGTGCTCAGGGGGTTATTCCTGGCTCTGGGCCTAGAAATCGCTCCTGGCAGGCTCAGGAGACCATATGGGATGTTGGGAATCAAACCCAGGTTTGTCCTGTGTCAGCTGCGTGCAAGGCAAATGCCCTACTGCTGTGCTGTCTTGTCTTAAAGTTGATATTTCAGGGCTGGAGAGAAAGCACAGTGGCATTTGCTTTGCAAGCAGCCGACCCAGGACCTAAGATGGTTGGTTCGAATCCCAGCAGCCCATATGGTCCCCCATGCCTGCCAGGAGCTATTTCTGAGCAGATAGCCAGGAGTAATCCCTGAGCACCACCGGGTGTGGCCCAAAAACAAAAACAAAAAGTTGATATTTCAGTTTGTCTTTTAAGGCTAATTTTGAGTCTGTAAAATTTCTGAACTATTATTTATCCATAAAGCTATGTATGCTTCCTTCAAACCTGAGTGTATGTCTGGTTGGTTGAAGTATTCTAGGTGAAGCATTCATTTCTTTGAGTTTTGTCACTATATCCCACCACTGCCTTCGGGCCTTGAGGGTTTTTTTTTATGACAGGACTGCTATCAATTTTAGGGATCTCCTTTGAATGTAATTTCCCTTTTTGATCTTGATGCTTTTAGTATTCTATCCCTATTTCTGGGATTCATCATTATGACTAGGATGTATCTTGGAATGTTTTTCTTCAGATCTCTTTTAGCTGGTAATCTTTGGACACACAGGAGTTGGTTGCATGCACTCTTTAGTTCTGGGAAATCTCTGCAATGATGTCCTTGACTATTGATTCTGCCTGGGGGTTTTTCTTCTTGGGTCTCTGGGACTTTAATGATTCTTATGCTATTTATGTTTAATTTATCACAGATTTCTAATTTCATCTGTTCATATACTTTGAGGTTTTTTTCATTGTCTGGTGTTTTTTGATGTTTGTTTATTTTAATTTTTTGGGTTTTTTTTTTGTTTGTTTTTGGGCCAAACCTGGTGATGCTCAGGGGTTACTCCTGGCTCTGTGCTCAGAAATTGCTCCTGGCTATGGGGACCATATGGGACATAGGATCAAATCAGATCCATTCGGATCTGCCATGTGCAAGGCAAATGCACTACTGCTGTGCTATTGCTCTGGCCCCCTGATCATTTGTTTTAAGACTCTTTTCCAATCTCTTCTGTTGTATGGAATTGTTATGCATCTTATCTTTCAGTTCACTGATTCTGTCTCAGCCATTGTTATTCTGTTGAGAGGCCTCTATCTAGGGTAGGGCTTTACTAAGTTTTTGTTTTGTTTTAGGGTCATACCCAGTGGTGTTCAGGGTTTACTACTCTTAGCTCTGTATTCCTGGTGGGTTTGGAGCTGAGGGAATCAGGGATCAAATCTGTGTGTGTGCAGGGGAAGTGTCCTTCTCTTTTTTTTTTTTTTGGTTTATGGGCGGTGCTCAGGGGTTACTCCTGGCTGTCTGCTCAGAAATAGCTCCTGGCAGGCACGGGGGACCATATGGGACACCGGGATTTGAACCAACCACCTTTGGTCCTGGATCGGCTGCTTGCAAGGCAAACGCCGCTGTGCTATCTCTCCGGGCCCAGGAAGTGTCCTTCTTGCTATATTATTAAAAAAACAAACAAACAACAAAACAGTCCTTCAGCTTTTATGCCAAGTTGTGTGGCCTGAGAAGTCCATGATCAAGGTGCTGGTTACTTCTGCTGACAGAGTCACCCCAGAAGAAAACAGCTCAGGGGATAGGCAAGCAGGAGGACCTGCTAATAACATCAAGTACATTCTCTTTTCCAAGTCTCAGTTAGGAGCAAAAGTCAGATGGAGAGGAATTGGAGGGTTCCAAGACACTGTAACCTGTGATCAAGCCAAAGGCTCATCCACACCATGCGGCTGCAGCAACACCTCCAAATTAATCTGACCCTGCAAGGAGGTGAAAGAGAGGCCACTGATGACCCCGAGCAAAGCTGACTGCCCCTATGGCTTGTCCCCACAGTCCTTCAGAGCCTGCTGGCAAAACCTTCTTCATGATTTGATATTTGTGTATATTGTGCAATAAACAACATTCTTTTCTAGACATTAATCTGTGACATTTTTTTCCCTTGTGATGAGAACTTTTAGCATCTATTTTCATAGCAACTTTTAAATACAGTCTTGTTCTCTTTCACACTGGGATGTGCATTCCTTCCCTAGGACTTAATGATAGCTGCAGTGTGGACCTGGTGACCCCTTCACCCTATTTGTAAATTTGCACTTTGCAACTCTCTTCACCACACCCTCCTTCTCCTCCTCCACCACTTCCTCCTCCTCCTTCTCCTTCTCCTACTCTTCTTTTCTATTGTGCTCCTTGGCCTGACATATTTGAATATCAACACAAAGTATGGACAAAAACAAAAGACATTGAAGAAAGTGTATGAGTTACATATCCACATGCTGAGCAGACTCAACAGGTGAAGATCTAGAAAATATCTTCTATTTTATATTATTATTTTGTGGCCATACCCAGTGATTCTCTGGGGCTACTCCAAGGTCAGCACTCAGGAATCACATTTGATGGTGCTCAGAAGACCTAAAGCAGTGCCTAGTTTGAGACTAGGACTCTGACATGCAGGGCAAATGCCTTACATCTTGCACTATCTCTGTAGTCCTAGAAAAGTTATTTTAGAAGGAGACTTTAAGAGAACACCTGGAAAGACAGTACAAAAAGTTAAGGTGCCTGCTTACTGGACTACATAGCTGCCTACTGCTTACATAGCTGTGGCCATGCTACCTTGCTTTGATCCTGGTTGAACCTATAGTCCCCTGAGCACTGGCAGGAAATGATCCCTTAGCAATAAGATGGGTATAACCCCTGAGCACTGTTACGTATATCAAAACACAAAACCAAAAGAGAATCTCAGCAATAATTACATTTCCCTTTGCCACTTAAGCTTTGTCCCTGGTAAATTGCCCAAGACCTATATTTCCTCTCTCCCATCCTCCTTCTATAGTCGGGGCCTTTATGCTTAGGGGGTTGAACAAAGAGCTCTGTGCTGAGGTACCCTCTGTGTCCTGCTGCAGCCTCTTTCCACAGATTGGGCTTTGATCATTGCTAGCTCGCACAGTCGGGCAGCTTGCTGGATGAGGGTGCTGGCATGGCAAATGTTGCCAGCTGGTCTCGTACCCACATCTTTTCAGTAAATTTCTCTCAAGCATATGTACACATATAAATATGCCTTCTGCTGAAGGCAGTGAAATCATCTTTCCCCATGGAGGCTGGAGAAAACGTGCTGAACCATGAAATAAAGGCAATATTATTGGATCTTGGGAGGGTTTTCCTGCAGGTTTCC
This sequence comes from Suncus etruscus, assembly GCF_024139225.1. Classification (NCBI taxonomy): domain Eukaryota; kingdom Metazoa; phylum Chordata; class Mammalia; order Eulipotyphla; family Soricidae; genus Suncus; species Suncus etruscus. Next base: position 63,793,416 of record NC_064852.1, on the reverse strand, counting down.
CTGCAGAAAAAACAGAGTGGACACCATTCCTGAGCAGGACATGACTCAAAAGTTGAGCATATCAAAGGGGCCCCTGTTGCCTGATTCCATTCGTGATTCTCAGGGAGAATGGTCGAACTTGGGGATCAGCCTTCCTCTTCCTCTGTCCCCTGGCCTCCTGGCCGAAGAGGCAAAAGTCAAGCCTGTCTCCTTCCCTAGCACAGTTCACACTCAGAAGTGACCCTTTTTGGTTTTGGGGTTATCCATCTGCCTCCATTTGACTCACTGAAGTATGCCACAGTCACTTGGTCCTACATGCTTAGTCCAAAACAGCCTAGATCTGAACTTGAGTATCAGGAGTCTTTGTTCTGGACAATCTGTCCTTAAGTCAGCTATTGACAACTCAAAAGAACCCTGGGGGTGGGGAGTGTCAATAGCATCTTTTCTCCTCCTGGAAGTCTTACCTAAAACACGAAGGCCCAGGTAAAATTATTGTCAGGTAGAGGTCAGCCTGCAAGGAGCAGAGGAAGCAAGCTCTGTCTTGAGTGGGAAGCAGTGAGGAGGAAGCAGGGATTTCGTGCTTCACAGGGGTGACCAGTAGTGAGCAGTGCCTAATGGGCCCTCTGAGAGGCATATTCAGGCTCTGGGCAAGCAGAAAGCCAACAGTTCTCTCTGGGGGCAGAGCAGGAGGAGAGGCCACTGGGGGTGTTCCTCAGGACCAAGACAGTTGGTGCAAAAGGATCTGGGAGCAAACCCCATGGCTGCCCCTGAGAGTTCTTCAAGATCCTCACATGGTCTCAGGGAGAAGCGGTCATAGCCCAAGCCTTCAAGCTGATAGATAGTATTCTCCTGGAAGCAAAAGACACTGGTTGGCTCCACACTGTCACTTCACATTCCAGGTGTGTGTGTGGGGGGGGGGGGGGGAGACCCAGCTTCTGTCTTCTCTCTGTCCTCTATTCCCTGGTCTAGTTTCAAAACTTCCTTATGGACAGGATTTATACTGAGCCCTAATCCAGTCCTATTTCATGGTTAAGTTTTCTGTGCCTCATCCAGGGCTGTATCTGGATCCTTACCTAACCTGGCCCCTAACTAGCAGTCTAGACCTGACTTTTTACCTGATGGTGATGTGGTGGATACAGCTTGCCATCACCCAGCACAGCTGCCACCATGGCCTATCTGGCTCTTTCTTTCTCATGGGTGTCCCATTTTTATTGTTCCTGCACTTCTGAACCTATAACGAGGCAGAGGGACAGCATAGGGAGGCAGGTGGAAAAGTGAACCTTCAAGTTGCACCCTATGATAAAACTGTCATCTCCTGCTGCATAGCAAAGTCACCCACTTTAGTCATACCTCCCCTCTTTCCTCTGTCTCTCGGGACTCTGCGTCGTATGAGCTCATGTCTTAGAAATGCTTTGAAGATGAGAAGCACTGAGCATTTTCCCAACAGCCCTCAATTTACTTTTTCAGCATTCTCTCTGGGTTGTCAAGCTTTTGTAGTTATTTTTATAAATAGCAGTCGCTAGCTGCTTCCATTTTTACTCAGGAAAACTGGATCTGGCTACCATCCTACAGTGGACCAGCCATAGGCCAGATTTGTCCTTATTTCTCCTGACCAGCTTCCTTTTTCTCAATTTCCTAATATTACTCTAGACAGATTTCACCTAGACTGTCTTTTTGTATGTTTCCAGCTACTGATTTATCCTAATTACACTTTTCACACAAGCCAAAGTTCTCTAATATGGTGTTCAGCAAGTTCCATGATCTAGTTCTGATCACCTGGTTATCCACGCCCCTTCACTGGTTCCTACCAAACCCTGTGCTAGATGTTCCTTTTTATCCCTAAAGCTCTTGCCTAGGTTTGTTCAGCTTCCAGGCCAGGAGAAAAGCTAGAGAAAATGGAGATATGAGCACCCCCTACCCCCTGAGGCAGGGACAGAAAACTACAAGACTGATAGATGTATGATTTTTAAACAAAGTACTTTAATTTCACAAAATGTATGGGGAATAATATAACAAACTACATGGTTTATAAAATTAATTTTTATTTTGGCTTGGTGGCACTCAGGGTTAATTCCTGGCTCTGTGCTCAGAAATCACTCCTGGCTCAGGGATCATGTGGGATACCAGGGATTGAACCCAGGCCCGTCTTGGATCAGTTGCGTGCAAGGCAAACATCCTACCGCTGTGCTACCATTTTAGCCCTTAAATATTATTTTTTTAATTAATGAGTCTTTTTTCTTTTTCCTATGAATATTCTCCAATAAGCAAAAAAAAGGGGGGGGATTATCTTAAATTTGGTGTCTGTATTTTTAGGAAAATTTGTATGTTAAATTACTGGACATATACTTGTGAACTTTAACTACTGACAGTTTAGTTACATATTTATCAAACTAACCCTTGCTTAAATTGCTGACCTCAGTAGATATATTTTGTTTTTATTTTGGGCACATGGCAGTGCTTAGGGGTAACTCTTTTTTTTTTTTTTTTTTTTTGGTTTTTGGGCCACACCCAGTGACGCTCAGGGGTTACTCCTGGCTATGCGCTCAGAAGTCACTCCTGGCTTGGGGTACCATATGGGATGCCGGGGGATCGAACCGCGGTCCTTCCAAGGCTAGCGCAGGTAAGGCAGGCACCTTACCTCCAGCGCCACCGCCCGGCCCCAGGGGTAACTCTTGACTTTGTGCTCAGGAATTACTCCTAAACGTGCTTAGGGAGAACCATATAGGATTCTGGGGATCAAATCAGGTCAGCTGTGTGTAAACTGAGGCATCTGATCTTCAGGCTCTGAGTTTAGCTATTTCTGGGCTGTGGGACCATTGTCTGCTCAGCATCTGTCTGTACTTGCTTGTGCCTGGTGCTGCCTGGTACATATACTTTTCATGGTGAGAGGCAGGAGGAGAGCAGGAGTAGAAAAGTGTGGTGTCTCTTAAGATTTTGGCTAGGCGCTGTCACATTGTCACTTCTACTTAGCTTAATAGGATACAAGAAAGCCATGACCATAGTAGTAAGTTTGTACTGCTATAACAAAATAGCACAGCAGCTCAAACTATCCAAATTAAATTCCTCACAGTTCTAAAGGATGGAAGTCCAAGATCAAAGCATTGGCAGGTTTGGCGTCTCCTGAGAACTTCCTTTTTGGTTTGTAAGTAGCTGCTTCCCTGCTGTGTCCTCATATGCTCTTTCCTCTGTGTGACTTTTCAGTTAGTGAAGGAAGCCAGTCTCAGTAAAAGGGGGGGGGGGGGGAAGGAAGGAAGGAAGGAAGGAAGGAAGGAAGGAAGGAAGGAAGGAGGAAGGAAGGAAGGAAGGAAGGAAAAAAAGAAAGAAAGAAGAGGAGAAGAAAAAGAAAAGGAAAAAGAAGTGAAGAAAAAGAAACAAAGGAAGTAACAATGTAAAAGAAAGGGAAAAAAGAAAAAAGGAAGAAAGGAAGAATGGAAAAAAGAAATGAAAAAAGAAAGGAAGGAAGAAAGAAAGAAAAAAAAGGAAGAAAGAAGCATTTTTGTGTATAGTAAGCATGTTTAAATTATTCCCACCTATGTGCACACATTCACACCTAACAAAATGAACAGAAGTTGCTCTGGTCAGTTAACACCCTCTCTGTATTCAAATTCCCTCTGATTTTAGGAAGGTGTCTGTTTTGCAGTTGGTTGGTTTAAATTAGGATTGAGCAAGTCTTTGCTTTGCATGTGGTAAACGGGTTTTCTGTGTGATTTCTCATTGGGATCAGTTTTCTCACCCAAGTCATGCGTACATGGGCAAACACATATACACGTGCACAAACAGATGTGCATGCACTTAGAGACACACATGCAATTGGGAGCACAACCACGACTCTTGCTGAAGGAGTCACTTCTGTCAGGGGCCTTCCACAAACTGTTTCACCAATTGCTGGGTGCAGCCCTTCCTCCCAGGCTCAGCATTCCTGTCTTCTCTGGACACCTATAGACTGAAAATCAAAGATCTATAGCTTCGAATAACATTCTGTCCCTTTATCTACATTTCCTGAGGGACTCAAAGTCCCATAATAAGGTCTAAAGCCATACAGGCAAAAGCGAAGTCTCTAAAAAGTATCTTACAGATCATTTCCTCTGTTTATTTTATAGTTTTACAAATTGCATAAATAGTATATAAATCACCCACTCCACAGATGTAAAAATTGGGCCCCTGAGAAGCAAAAATTTTTCCTCTCCATCTCTTCCCTCAGGCATCTTCATTGTCACTGTTATTGTTGTGCAATTACCAAAAGTCACCTACTTTGGTTGTGGTTCTTGCATGCACTTGGCTGTGGGTATATCAGTGTTCATATATTTTTTTCTTGTGGCTTTTGGAACCATGACGGCAATGTCAACAGGATCGCATATAGTGTGTGTGTGGTGTGGTGGCAGGAATAACTTGTTTCCTCACTTCTGCCAAGAACTTTGTTTTGTTGTTGTTGTTGTTGTTGTTGTTGTTGATTTTTTTTGGGGGGGTCGAATCTGGTAGCGCTCAGGGGTTACTCCTGGCTCTAGGCTCAGAAATTGCTCCTGGCAGGCTCAGGGGACCATATGGGATGCTGGAATCCGAACCTCCGTCCTTCTGCATGCAAGGCAAATGCCTTACCTCCATGCTATCTCTCCAGCCCCCTTTAGAGAGTTTTTAAAAGCAAATGATTGATTGCATCTGACTAAAAATCCTACCTCCTATTACAATTGCTTTGAGTTGTCAGCAAATATTCAGCCAGCACTAGACGCTTCTGAGAAGCTGGTAAGAGACAGCCAACTAACTCCTCTTATGGAAAACAGTTCCAAAAGAAAATGCCAAAATACCCTCCATGCATGTATTATGCCCATAGAAACAAAGCAGAGTGGAGTTGGCTAGGGGTTGGGGAGAGGGAGGAAGAAGTTGTTGAAGTATCTGCAAGAAGCGTGTCTTTTTCTGCTTGTAACTTTGCATGGTAGAGCATATGCCTTGCACATGCCTTGCATGATCTGGGTTCATGAGGGTTTCTTGAGCACCCTGCTGTCCTCCAAGATCCTCCTGACTTACACATCTTCAGAAGTGGCCCCTGTGAAAAAATAATAAAAAAAAAGAAATGTTCTCATGAATTGGAGAGAGGCTGTGGGGCCAGTAGCATGGCTTGTGTACACAGATAGAATATTATTTTTCTCAGGCTCTCCACCAAGCTTTTCCCCACAGAAACCAATCCAGGTACTGGGACACAGCTATCAGGGAGAGAAGGAAGAGGCACAGAATTTTTCTGCTTGGGAGATGGCCTTTAGACACCTGCCATCCTGAGAACAGCAATAGAGAACCACAAAACCCACAGAAGTAGAGGCTGAAAAAATCCAGAGAGGCAAAAGACTATTATTTTCTCCCCAATTTCTTCTTGAGTCCCCAAGGACTGAAAAAGAGAGAAACCAAGGGTGAGGATTTTGGAAATGCCTGAAAGCAAGCCCCAAGATCTGGAATCTGCCCAAAATTTTACTGAGAATTGTGTAAAGAGTTTTGCTGTAAGTCCCTAAAAACATGGGAGACCCGGGGATCATGGAATATTTTTGCCCTGTGGTGTTCGAACTGTGTAGTTGCTTGTTTTAAATCTGTTTTTCTCATTGTACAAAAAGGATGATTATTGAGGCTGGAGAGATAGCACAGGGGTAGGACGTTTGCCTTGCACACACCTGATCCAAGACTGATGATGGTTCAAATTCCAAATGGTCCTTGTGCCTACCAGGAGCGATTTCTGAGCTCAGAGCCAGGAGTAACCCCTGAGCACCTCTGGGTGTGACGCCCCCCCCCCCAAATAAAGAAAAGTAAAGAAAAGGATGATGCCTTTTTGCTAGATGGCGATTGCAATATTCTTTGGATTAATATTCATAGAGCATCTAACACATGGCGATCAACAAAATGTGGAATGGAGTAGCAGCTTTCAGAAAGTTTCAGAAAATGGTTTTGAAAACTTTCAGGAAAGCTAAAAAAAAAAGAAAGAAAGAAAAAAGAAAACTTTCGGGAAAGCTGATACTGAGTCAGATTCACCCCTTGAAATACAGGCAGCCTTACACCCTCCCTCCCTTACTTACTCCTTCCCTCCCTCCCTCCTCCCTCTCTCCCTCCTCCCTCCCTCCCTCCCTCCCTCCCTCCCTCCCTTCCTTCCTTCCTTCCTTCCTTCCTTCCTTCCTTCCTTCCTTCCTTCCTTCCTTCCTTCCTTCCTTCCTTCCTTCCTTCCTTCCTTCCTGCCTTCTTTTCTCCCTCTCTTCTCCCTCCGTCCCTTTCTTCCTCCCTTTTCCTTTCTTTTTCTTTCCTTCCTTCCTTCCTTCCTTCCTTCCTTCCTTCCTTCCTTCCTTCCTTCCTTCCTTCCATTTTCCTCCCTCTTTCTTTTGTTTTTCCTCCCTCCCTTCCATTTTCCCTCTCTCCCTCTCCTCCCTTCTTTCCTCCCTCCCTTCTTCCTTCCTTTTCCTCTCTCCCTTTCTTCCTTTTTCCTCCCTCCCTTCCTTCCATTTTCTCCCTTTCCTTACTTTCTTCCTTCCCTTCCTCTCCCTTCTTCCTTCTTTTTTCTACCTTCCATCTTTCTTTCTCTTTTTCTTTCTTCTCTTTCTTCCTTCCTTTCTTCTTTCTTTCTTCTTTTTTCTCTTCCTTTATTTTTTCTCTCTTCTTTCTCTTTTTCTTTCCTCTTTCCTTTTTTTCTTTCTTTCATCTTTTCTTTCTCTTTTCTTTCTTATCATGAGGCCTAGGTGTTTTGTTCATATACCCAAATAAAAATAGATGAAGAGGGATTGGAACAATAGCACAGTGGGAAGGGCATTTGCTTTACTCGCAGCTGACCTGGGTTTGACCCCTGGCATCCCATATGGTTCCTTAGCCTACAAAGAATGATATCTGAGTGTAGAGCCAGGAGTAACCCCTGAATGCTCCCAGATGTGACCCAAAAACAAAACAAAACAAAAAATTAGATGAAGTAAAAGTGGCAGAATGGCAATCATTGCTACAGCATTTATGTCTAATGTACTGTTTCTGTGAAGCAGAAGCTATTCAGGTAGCAAAAACTATGCAAGAATGTAAAGCAGAGGGTCATGCTGCATGGTTACAGAGGAGACAGGAGATTTAGGGGCCAGAAAAAATACCCAGAAATGAAGGTATTGGCCATGTTTGGAGAAGCATCGCAAGCAGGTGTATGCCAGGAGCCCTAGGAGCTGGACACAAATAATAGAGGTGAAGCTATCAAAGGCCTGTGTGGGGAGGTGCTGGAGCCACAGTGTAAAGGGAGCTCTCTCCAGGTAGAAGGGGCGGGAAGAATTCTGCTTCTGTCTCTACCTTCCAGTTTTCTGTTAGGACTCACTCAGGCCAGACCCAACGTACAATCAAAATGATACTAAGATTAGAAAGATGATGCAGGGTGAATGCATTGCATATAGCCCACCCTGGTTCAATCCCACATGGTCCCTGAGCATTGCCGGAGGTCAATTAGGATAGACCAGGGAGTCCCTGGAATCATGCAGCCCAAACATCCTCAGGATCTCACATTTGAAGACCCATTCTATTGACTTAGAGTGACTGGGGAGCTGCCAGTTTTTCTGAGTATCCCTTGGCAGGCTTCCTAAAAGAAATAGTACTCAAGAGTTGAGCAGGGGCATGGCAGACAAGTCCAGGACCTACAACATTAGTGCATGTTTTGTGTCTTTGTGTGTGTGTGTGTGGGGTCATACCTGGCAGCACTCAGGGGTTACTCCTGGCTCTATGCTCAGAAATAGATCCTGGCTCAGGGGACCATATGGGATGCCGGAATTCAAACCACCAGCCTTCTGCATGCAAGGCAAATGTCTTACCTCCATGCTATCTCTTTGGCCCTGAATGTTTTTGTTTTAATGTTGTTTTTGTTTAATGTTGTTCTCTCAACATTAGTGCATGTTTTTTTTATTTTATTTTGGTTCTGGGCCACACCTGGCATGCTCAAGGTTTACTCCTGGGTCTGCATTCAGAAATGACTCCTGGCACACTAGGGAGACCATATGGGATACTGGGAATCGAACCCAGGTTAGCCATGTGCAAGGCAAAGGCCTTACCCACTGTGCTGTTACTCTGGCCCCAGTGCACATCTTTTTAAATGGGAAAAAGTGACCTTTCACCTAGACAAGTTTTCATATTAATATCTTATCTCATCAGAGCCTGTTGTGGATATTCCTTGGGACCCCCAGAGCTCTGGCCCTCAAGGTCTGGGGGACAAAGGAGAGCAAGAGCAGCTGGGCTGCTCAGTTAACATCTTTCTGGTAGCTGAACCAAGAACATCCCTATGTCTGCAGAGGCTGTCAGCAAGGACTCAGGAAGAGTCTTTGCAGTAAATGGAGAACCATCAGCTTGGAGAGACGCAGCGACTCTCCAATATTGAACGCAGGTTCAATATTTTTCAATAGTCTTGATGTTGACTGGCCCCAAATTCATTCCTATCTTCTTGTTCACAAAACACTTATTTTGTTTCTGCTGCCAATATGCCAGCTTGAGAAATTTCTTGCCCAGCTCTCTCGGATAGACTGTTGGTCCTGGAAATAAACAGTGATCTATGGAAGGTCAGTAGAAGTCCTGGAACTTCCTTCTGGAAGAAAAGGCAAGTTCTTTGATCTCACTGCTTTTTCTTGTGGGAAATAATATTGGGTGATGTTGCAGCAGGCTGTGACCATAAGGACTAAAGTTAAGTGCTGGAGCAAGAAGTCTGCCTTAATGATGGGATCTCTGAGCAGCTGCACCAGCCCTGAGCACCCCTGAGCTTCTTGTTAGAGGATTAAAATAAATCCCATGCTTATTTAAGCTGCAGTTTAATGTGCTTTGTGGTATTTGCAGTTGAACACACACACACACACACACACACACACACACACACACACACACACACACACCCCTTGATGTGAAGCAAGAAACATGCTTTTATGCCACAAAAGGAAATTAGAAAATGAAAGGAGTGCAGAATGTGTGCCCAAGAGAACTAAGAACATTATCTGTGTTTAGTGCTAGGTACAACACAGATGCCCACAAAAAATATATCTATAACCTGGTGAGTGAATGTGGATAGAATAATGGATTCATGAGCAGGAACAGGCAGAAATGAGCAGTGGGCTCTCCTGGCATGTCCTTAGAGGATGTCAAAAATATCTGAGTAATCAGGATAGCTGATGTTATCATAATAATCTGGGCTTAAGGAATTGTTTCTAGAATAGTCAAGTGAAAATGCTTATTTGGGGGTGTGTGGGAGTGGATCACATACAGTGGTGCTCAGGTCTTACTTCTGGCTCTGAGTTCAGGGGTCACCCCTGGGAGAGTTTAGGGGCCACATGGGATGTTGGGGATTGAACCCCAGTCAGATGCATGCAAGACAAATTACTATCCACTGTACTATTGCTCTGGCCTGGAAATGCTCATAGTTTTATGGCAAGAAAATGTGTAAGTTCCTTCATTAGCCAGTAGCTAACAGAACTCTGGATGGGTGTGGTAGGCCCTGTCTAAGTGACCCTGGTGAATCACAGCCTGCACAGGCCTTACTTCTCCTTCTGTGTGGGAGAATGTTGGAGATGCTGATCACTGGGATATGACAGAGAAAATGGCTATTGTTCCCTGGTGAAGTTACATTAAATGGCAGAGGTGAAAGTGCGTGTGTATGTGTACACACGCACATTTGCATGCATGCAGATGCAGTCTGAGTAGACTGGAGTGAGCGGGAGCAGGTGTCCCTTGTTGACTTTGAATAAGGAAGCTGCTGCATGGAAGAGGTCTTGTTGGCAGGTAAAACCGTTAAGCTGAGACACTCCTGCTAACAACCAGCAAGAGAAGAGGAACTTCAGTCCTCCATCTAAGGAAATGAATTCAGGACAAATCAATAACCTGACTAAAGAGCTTGTATCTTGAGTTAGTCAGTGGCCTGTGCTGGCTCTCAGACCAGCCTCAGTCAAGCCTTGAGAGAAGAACTCAGCCTCCCCAGCCTCCCCTGAGCAGATAAGTCAGGCTGTGATCAGAGAGTATGAGATAATGCATGTATGCAGTTTTCAGTCACTGTGGGCCTTTCTCACATAACAATTAAAAAGAACAAAACAATGCAATGAGATAGAGCAGAGGTTGTTATTATACTTGTGGACCAGTTGGTGAGAACCACTAGGAAAGAGAACAGAGGTGCATGGATGAGAGAGGGGAGTCTTTTTGGCACCTGAGCAAGAGAGAGCAGATCTGGTTAGAACATGCATTAATTTCTCAGCTACTTATTAAGGCCTTTCCTCAAACCTCACTATGTATAGGCCCATCTAGAACATAACAGGAAGCTTCTAGCTCCCTAACTACCGTATTTTCCACATTTAAGATGACTGGGTGTATAAGACAACCCCTACTTTTCCTGTTAAAATATAGGGTTTGGACTATATTTGCCATATAAGACTACCTCTCTTTTAACACACATCAAATGGAAATTAAAAAAATGTAAGAGAAAAAGAATAGAACCCTCAAAGGTTAACAATATATATATGTTTAATAAAGCTAGATTTTGGAGTGCCAACTCCATTTTACATTTATCATTTGTAGTGAGTGAGTGAGTGTGATTTTTTTAATTGTGATCTACATTGAGAGCAGAGAGAGGGGGCTCCTCTAAGAGCAGCTGGCTGGAATGCAGTGATTAATAGGACAGCTAGAGGGAGACAGAGTGCCTTCTCTGTGTCCCATAAAAGCTGAATAGAGGACAGAGCACCGGAAAGCCACATACCAGCGATGACACCCGGTGGCTGGATGAGGTGCAGCACTAGGTAACTAAGCTCCTCTGTGTGTCCTGAAAGCTGAATCAGGACAAGCAGAGGACTGGGCACCGGAAAGCCGCATACCAGCAATGACACCAGGTAGCTGGATGGGATGCAGCTTTCAGTAACTCAGCTCCTCTGTGTGCCCTAAAAGATAAATCAGCAGAGTACTGAGTGATGACACCTGTCAGCTGAATGGGATGCAGTGGTAAGAGGGGGGCAGACCACTCATCCCTAAAGCTGGAGTAAGTTTCAGCATGTCAATTACCGGCATATAAGATGACCCCCAACTTTAAAGAAGTTTTTCATGGGTTAAAAATTTGTCTTATACGCCGGAAAATATGGTGCTTGTTCTTTTCCACATCAACAGAACAGTAAATTCCTCATTTTAGATCTAGTTAAATTTTTTTTAGAATTATAAAATATTTTATACATTTATTTTTATTTTCTTTATTTTTTTTTGAAATTCGTTTTCTTTAGCACTTTGATTACAAACATGATTGTAGTTGGGTTCCAGTCATAAAAAGAACACTCCCATTCACCAGTGCAATATTCCCATTACCAAAGTCCCCAATCTCCCTCTTCCCTTGACCCCCCCCACCTATATTCAAGACAGGTATTCTACTTTTCTCACTTATTGACATTGTCACCATAGTTATTTATCTAACGGAACTCACCACTCTTTGTGATGAGCTTCACGCCATGAGCTGGTCCTTCTGGCTCTCATATTTATTGTCTCTGGGCATTATTACAATAATGTATTTTATTTTTCTTAAAACCCATAGATGAATGAGACTATTCTGTGTCTATCTCTCTCACCCTGACTTATTTCATTTAGAATAATAGATTCCATATCCATCCATGGATAGGAAAATATTCCATTGTATATATGTACCACAGTTTCTCTAGTCATTCATCTGTTGAAGGGTATCTGTGTTGTTTCCATTTTCTGGCTATTGTAAATAGGCTGCAATGAATATAGGTGTGAGGAAGGCATTTTTTGAATTGTATTTTTGTATTCCTAGGGTATATCCATAGGAGTGGTGTAGCTGGATCATATGGGAGCTCAATTTTCAGTTTCTGAGGAATCTCCATATTGTTTTCCATAAGGGCTGGACAGACTGGCATTCCTACCAGCAATGAATGAGAGTTCCTTTTTCCCCACATTCCCTCCAGCACTAATAGTTCTTATTCTTTTTGACGAGTGCCAGTCTCTGTGGCATGAGATAGTACCTCATTGTTGTTTTGATTTGCATCTTCCTGATGATTAGTGATGTGGAGCATTTTTTCATGTGCCTTTTGGCCATTTGTATTTCTTTATTCTTTCTCTTTCTTTTTCTTTCTTTCTTTCTTTTTGTCTTTCTCTTCCTTTCTTTCTCTTACTCTCTTTCTCTTTCCTTCTTCCTCTTCTTTCTTCTTCTTCTTCTTCTTCTTCTTCTTCTTCTTCTTCCTTCTTCTTCTTCTTCTTCTTCTTCTTCTTCTTCTTCTTCTTCTTCTTCTTCTTCTTCTTCTTCTTCTTCTTCTTCTTCTTCTTCTTCTTCTTCTTCTTCTTCTTCTTCTTCTTCTTCTTTTTGGGCCACATCCAGTGATGCTCAGGGATTTGTCCTGGATATGTGCTCAGAAATTGTTCTTGGCTTGGAGGACCATATGGGACACCGAGGGATCAAACTAAGGTCTGTCCTAAGTTAGCACATGCAAAGCAAACGCCCTACTACTTGTGCCACCGCTCTGGCCCCTCCATTTGTATTTCTTCTTTGAGGAAGTTTCTGTTCATCCCCCCCTCCCTATTTAAAAAACTGAGAAGAGGTGCCAGAGAGAATGATCAATAGCTGAGTGCATACTTTGCAGGCAGGAGGCTCAGTATGGATCCGGCTATTCATGGTCTCTAGCGCCATAGGGAGTGACTCCTGAGCACAGAGTTGGGAGTTATCTCTGAGTACCCCAAACAAAATCCAAAACCAAAAAAGAAAGGATGGAAGGGAAATTTACACTTGTTACATTGTACAAGGATCTGGAAATAGGGCTAAGTAGTTTAAGCACATAGACTATCAATCACCACTGTAAGGTATGTATTGATAATCATTTTAGGAGCTAGAGAGATAATACAGAAGGTAGGGCACTTGCCTTGCATGAAGTCAATCTGTGTTTCATCTCCAGTACCTTATATCATATCACAAGCACCTTTGGGAGTAATTCCTGAGTGCAGAGCAGGATTAAACTCTAAGCATTGCCAGGCAAGACCCCAAACCCACATAGATGTATGTGTGTATAAAGAAAGATCTGTATCTCTGGGCCGGAGAGATAGCTTGGAGTATGGCATTTGCCTTGCATGCAAAAGGTTCGTGGTTCGAATTCTGGCATCCCAAGCCTGCCAGGAGCGATTTCTGAGCATAGAGACAGGAATAACCCCTGAGTGCGGCCAGGTGTGATCCAAACAAACAAACAAACAAAAAAGATTTGTATTTATTGATCTATCTATCTATCAATCATCTGTCTTTCTAACTATCCACCCACAATCTCATCCATCCATCTGTCCATCTATCCATCTATCCATCTGACCATCCATCCATCTGTCCGTCTGTCCATCTGTCCATCCATCCATCCATCCATATATAGAATCCTCACTTTAGAGATCTTAAAAGCTGAGGTCAGGGACTGGAGAGATAGTACAATGAATAGAGCAGTTGGCTTAAATGCAGTTTACCAGAGTTCTACCTTCTATCCCTGGAACCCCCATATTATCTTACGAGACCAAATGAGAGTGATCCATGAGCCCAGAGCTAAGAGTAAGCTCTGAGCACCACTGAGTGTGACTCAAAACCCAGAAAATTAAAAAATAAGCTGAGGTCACAGAGATAGAGCTGGGATTCTAAGAACTTGAGTCACCCTCTTCTATTCTAAACTAGGCGAGAATTTGACTTGAGTAAAAAAAATCAGGTCATCTGCAGTCATGTGGCCTACTTTATGAATCCTCCAGCTCCTCCTTTCCTCCCTCACCCCGCCTCCATCTTTTCCTCTTATCAGAAACACATTCTTAAGCGTTAAACATTTATGTTTTTAAAAAATGCAATCTGGTCATAACTTCAGGCAGTTTTAAATGGAATAAACGTCGCGTGTGCCCTTTCCCTTTTCCTTCATCAGCATATTCTTCTTCCCATAAAGGCATTATTAGAATGTTTTTTCAAATGCTTTCTAAATTTGAAGCTAGTGTCAATGCTGCTCTCAGCTCCATGCCACTGCATGACTGTGAGGGTTCAGGGAAATAATGCTCCAGATAAAACCTTGACCTTTCTTTCCAGACAAAGCTTTGTATTCTTCTTTGCACATGGGCATCAGTCAGAATCCTGGCAGCAAGCAGTGTTCGCTTGGATGATTTCAGGGCGCAGCCATTGAGTGCAGGATGATTTACAGAGATGGGGACAAGTTTAAAGGAAACAACAAAGGATATTGAGGCACCCAGGAGCTGAGCTGAAGGCAAAGACAAGGGGAGAAAATAGTGCAATGTACAGTGGGGTGGGGGGTGGGGGAGCATGAACAACTGTGCCTGAACAGCAAAGGCAAAGAGAAAAATGAAGAAAGCATACAGGCCTTTCTTTCCTCCCTCCTTCCTCTCTCCTGCTCTGTTTCTGTCTTCTGAACCCACAGAGCAATAACACATAGCCAGAGGACAAATCAGGGTAAACTCCATCTTCCTGAACTCAAGTTGCTGGGGTGGAACAGAACAAAAATTGGACTCTGGAAGAACAAATGGAGAAGCGGCATATTATATTAGAAGCACTATTTCATGTAATTAAATGTCCCTTGAACACAGTGTTTTTAATCAGGGATGGGGTGTCTCCCAGGCTACATTCTTAGAGGGTCCAGGGCCGCTATTCAGTCATATGCTGCTTAGGTTGAACTGTGCTGGGGCCATCCAGAGCCGCTCTATTGATTCTAGGATGGACCATAGTGGGCTAGGATTTGAACCCAGTGCACTTTGAGTCCCATAGACAATTCTTTTATTTATTTGGTTTGTGGTAACACTCATTGGTGCTCCAGGAATTACTCTGGACTCCGTGCTCAGGAATCATTCCTGGCAGTACTTTGTAAACTATACACAAGAGATAGGCGCAGGGTCAGCAGGATGCAAGGCAAGTGTCTTAATGTATATACTGTCTCTACAGCCCTTTAATGGTAAGTAACATTTCACCAAATTGTGGGTCTATAATTTATCATTATTATTATGATCTGGAATCACAGAAGCTACAGAAGAAACATTATGGAGTCTTAGATGGATCTACTTAATTACTGCCATGGGCATATTTAGCCATAGTTATTTTTCTGCATCTGCCATTTAATTGATTCAATTTATAGGGTCTTTCCATAACTGGCAGGCTTCGGGAGTCCAAATGAGAAGCCCCAGAAACTCAGCTCTGCCCCAGCAATCCCTATATCCCTGGAAATTCCCTTGGGCTGTTAAAACCTACTTTAACCCTTTGCTCAGTTCAAGAAAAAAGATTCAGTGAGGAGAACTGTTCTTCAGACTATGCCGGGCGGCTTCTAGGACAGAGGGAGGGTGGTAGATGCCCAGGGATGGCTCTGACGCCCATAAAAGCATCCTTAGCAGGCTATTAAGTGCCAGAAACTTCCCTCCCAGTTCTGGGCTTTCATTTGGGACTTTCTCTCTAGGGCTTCCGGAACTGGAGAAGTGGCAAACTTGTGCCCCCTGCTGGAAAGAAAGCACATCTTCAGAAAATTGTGCCTGCCCGGGCCCACACCTGTCCCCTGCATTGGCGGCCGCAAAAATAATTGCCACCATTTTTAACCCAGACTTCAGGAACTCCCTAAAAAATTGCCACAGGGCTTTGAGCATCCGCAGGATCTCATATTTATTCATTTTCTTGGTTAGAATAGGATCGTTTGGACACAGTGAAAACTGTGTGTCTGTATCTATCCACATCATCTATTTCTACATTGAGAACCTTCACATTATTAATATTTTGTTTGTTTTGGGGCATCACCTGAAGATTCCCTCCCCGAGAATCTACCAAGAATCTGAGGACTCCAACAGTTTTGGTTCTGCACTCAAGAATTAGTTCTGATGGGCTCAGGGGTCCAATGGATTGCTGGGTATCACTTGGAAGGCAAAAGTCCTACCTGCTGTTCTAACATCCAGAGACAAAACATCTTCACTTTCCTGCTTGTTTTGCTTTGGGGCCACATCCAACAGTGCTCAGGGATTACTTGTGGCTCTGCACTCAGAAATCACTCCTTCAGGGCTCAGGGGACCAGGGATGCTTTGGGTGGAACCCAGGTCAGCTGTGTGCAAGGAAAATGTCATACCCACTGTGTTATTGCTCTGCTCAACCATCTTCACATTTTGGATCCAGCCTCTCCTCTTCTCAGGAATCCTTCTATGACCATGTCCTTATCCCCATTTGTAATTAATATTTTATACTTCGCTCTTAGAATGTTTTTGCTTGTCTCTGGCTCAGGTGAACAAGAACACAACATTATTTCGCTCTATTTTATCACATGACCATATTTGTTTATTTCTTTGAATAGGTTTTAGGGCCACACCCTACAGTGCTCAAAACTTATTCCTGGTTCTGTGCCCAAAGGTTGTTCCTAATTTGAGCGACCATATGTCGTGTAGGAGATTGAATACTAGTTGTCTGCATGTGAGGCAAGTGCCTTAACCCCTATATTATCTCTCTGGTCACAACATATTCACTTTGTTGCTTTTGCTTTGGGGTCACACTCCTGGCTCTGTGCTCAGAGATCACTCCTGATGGTACTTAGGAGACCATATGTGGTACCCTATCTATTGTACTTTGCTCTAGCCCTTGACCTTACATGTTCACTTTTGAACTCCAGTTCCACCAAGAAGTTGTGGTAACTTGATTTCAATCATTTTGGGGTTCCTCTCTAACCTTTCTCTGGGATTATGTCTGATAAGGAAGAAGAGAGAAAAACTCACATTTACATAGTGCTGACATGTATCCCCAGAAGTATGTCCTCACAGGCACTAGCCAGGGAGTCCCTCCCCAAAGACATCCCTTCCACAGTCCTGGCAGTAAGATCCTTCACTAGTAGAAATCCTTCTGTGGCCTCATTAATTCACAGGGACACCAGCTTTACAGAAAAAAATCAGCCAAGAAAAAAGGCAAAGTTTTTCCTATCTCTCTTCCCCTTATTTGGTGTCTGTGAGGAAAGAAGAGCAAATCCCCACAGCTTTCACAAGAGACTGAAGTTGAAGGGATTTAGCTGAGGAAGCAGGCTCTGGGGCCCCATTTACCTCCTGCCCTCTGCCTGGGCCTAGGAGCTCAGCAGGAAACCTTGCTTTCATTTCCCCATACTTCCCTCCAGATAGTCCATAGTCTGAGTGACTTTCTCTTTCCTCAAAGGTCTGGGAGTACTTTGGACAGACAAAAGCCAGGAAGCAACTGCTTTTATTCAGTCTTCAGTTCTCATGCTTCAAAATGCTCCACCTCCATGCATACTTACCCCCCTCTGAGCCTCTTCTCTGCTCTCACCCCTCCTATGTGTCTGGGGTGGGAGAGGGTATCTAAGGAGGTACCAGGAATGACTTGCTTTCTCAGAGAAGGGGGCTTGGCTGTGCACCCCTTGGCAGCAGGCCCAGCCCTGCAGTCTCCTAGCACCAACCTATTCTGCATTCTTGACCAATGCCATGCACTAGTCTGGATGTTAAGACAGTCTGACAGCCTGAGTAAGCATGAAAGAGACAGGACAGAATAGCAAGAGGCAGAGGTGAGAAAAGAGAGAAAGAGAGAAAGAGAGAGAGAAAGAGAGAGAGAGAGAGAGAGTGAGCAAGAGAGAGCGAACTCTGCAAGGAGAAATAAAAGGCCCTTTTGGGGAAATTAACTGGGAAACTTTGGCAAGATGTTCAGAGATGTTTAGGGATGTTCAGAATCAGATCTGAGGCAGATCTGGTCTTTACAGTTGATTCTACCTATGAAACATAACCAGTCATGAGCATAGCTATGAACAGGAACTACATTTTTCATGAACTCTCCTCTGTGAAGCTAAATATGTCTACAGTGGGGCACTGAAGATAGCTCAGTGGCTTAAAGACCTGGCAGGCAGATGGCCCTGAGTTCAAACCCTGATGATGGCACATGTGGTAAGGGTATCAGGATAGTTCTAATGTTGGAGATCACAGTGAGAAGGGCCTGGATAATCATTCAGAGGTTTAGGGAGGGCTCGGCAAAAGTTGTGAAGGTGTGAGTGCAATATGTAGCATATCGCCAGGTAATCCTGCTAGCTCCAGAATCTGGGAAAGGAGGGACAAAACGCCATATTGCAGTGTTGTGGTGAGGTCAGATGAGAGCAGAAGCATAAGGACATATCAAACTAATTTACCTGCGGGCCACAGGAGGCAAAGTCAGGGTGATCCTTGAGTGCAAAATCAGTAGTAAGCCTTGAGCATTGGGGGGTGTGACCCAAACAACTAAAACAAAACAAACAAAAAAAGATTCCTCTAGGGCAGAGCCACAAAATGTTGTACGGAGGGCCGTTTGCGGCCCGTGGGCCTCGACTTTGAGACCCCTGATATACAGGATGGCCTGGAACCTGGGAATGTCATTTTCCCCAGACAACCCTGCATCTTCCCTGTTGCTACAACAGCAACTCTCACACACATACTTTTTTTTTAATTTTTTTATTTTGAATTATGAGAACAAAAGATGCAAAGAAAGAGGACAAGGTAAAGTTACAGTGGAAGGACAATCACCCATAACATAATTCTCAGAAGAAGTCCCCTTGCTGATATCTTAACTTTGAACTTTCAGCCAAAGAACATTAAGATAAAATAAAACAGAATCCATGTACAATTACTTTGTCCCTCAAGTCCCCAGATTGTAGCACATTATAATATTTCTTAACAGCACACAAGGCAATCTAAAGCCATAAAACTTACGTAACTCCTTAAACATTAGAGGCATAGTATTTTTTACATTTCCATGTACATGCATATTAGCTTAAGTTAACCTCAAATTTTAAGTGAGTGCATTTTAAGGATTAGAGTCAAAGGAGCACAGTAAAAATGGTGTTAGAGTGGCAATTGTTGTTTGCATAGGCCCACCAAAATATGAGAGGCATGGAAAGGAACAACCTTGGCCTAAATACAAAGAGATCCTATCCCTGAAGTTTCCTGGCATAAGACCAACTCTAGGCTTTAGGCAAGTTATCGTCCGATCCAAGACATTGTCCGTAGTGCCAACACACTTTTCACACAGTCTCTGTTGTGGGTATCATGTTTCTGTATTAAAGATTCTGGAATCTGCATATCCTACATTGAAGTCATGATGTGGAGTGTCTTCTCATTTCACCTCACCATGAAAGGGCAATGCAGGAAGCCCTGTCCTGTAAGCAGGTTGTTGTTAAGTCTTCTCAGTGTTAAGGGAAGTCTCTTTTGAGCAGGACGATGTCTGAGCAGTGGTAGGGTCTTTCGTGGTAGAGGATTGCTTCCAGGTGATGTTATAGACAAACCTCACAATTAAGGGGCAATACAGCAAGCCCTGTCCAGTAAGCAGGTCATTGTTTTTGTTAAGTCTTCTCAGTGTTAAGGGAAGTCTTTTTTGAGTAGATTGATGTCAGAGCAGCTGTAGGGTCTTCCCTGGTAGAGGGATGCCTCCAGGTCACACACATACTTATGCTGGGCAACCTGGGAGGAGAAAGACAGAAAACAGGACATTTCCCAGTAGAGGAAGTGGAGGGCAACAGCAGCCAAGATGGCAAGACGAACTGCTGTGAGGATCTGGGTGCAGTTCTGGAGAAACAGGGCCTGGAGGAGCCACATCTAGAAGGCTGTGGGCCTGCAGGGCACATGCAGGTGAACTCTGGAAAAGGAAAGAAAGAGCCCATGCTTCCCTATAGCTCGAACCTTACCGTGAGCCTGTGTGGGGTGGGGAAGATGTGTTGTTTGCTTTTGGGTCACACCTGGTCGTGCTCAGGGCTTATTCCTGGCTCTGTACTCAAGGATCACTCCTGCTCAGAGGAACATAAAGGATGTCAGGGATCTAATTGAGATCAGCCAGCCAGGTGCAAGGTAAGTGCCCTCCCTGCTAAACTGTCACTCAGCTCTAAGCAGAGCAGAACACCCCTTGCACTCCAAAAGGGGCCAGTTTTGTGCTATGTGTGTCCTGTGGTGTGGGCCCTGAACCTTTGAGTCTCCGGACAGGTCCAAGGCGCTCTGGCCAGTCGGCACTCATCCCACAGCAGCAGATAGTTAACAGAGGCTTGAAGTCTTCATCAGTGGCAGCTACTTGCTTCTGCTAGAGACAGATGGTTTCAAGTCCAGAGTGAAGATGGACATGGGTGTCCAGATGAAGGTGGGAAGAATCCAGGTTGCTTTCCTTCACAGGACTGACTCCAGTTAGCTCCTGCCCTGTCCTCCTCTCTCTCATCTCCTGCTTCCCTGCCCAGTCCCCAGCTCCTTCAACACCTGGCCCAGTGCCCAGGTCTCACAGAGATGGTCTTTGCCTTCAGATTGTCTCAGTTCTCAACTTCCAGGGCACATCTTAGTGCAGACAGTCCTTGCCCTGCCTAGTCAGAAATTTTGCTCTCCTAACTCAGAGTTCCCCTTCCATTTCCAGAGCAGCCCTTGACACCTTCTTGCTTAATCTGTCTTTAACTATCTGTGAAGGTGGAGATGCTAATCCATTGCTGTTTCCTAGCCTAACCCAGGATCTGGTATCCCTTGGGTTCATGATCCCTCGATAGCTATGTGGTCAAATGGAAGGCACCACTCTCAATGTCCTTAGCTCCTATCTTCCTGGGATTGACTGAGCTCTCCGCAGTGGCCTCAATGGCCATTGGCTATCACTGCTTTGCTGGGGCCTGGATATCAGAGAACTGGCTTCTGTGCTCAATTCTGGAATGGTGGGGTTGATGGCACCAACATATGTTCACTATGTGTCCTTAGTGAGGCTCCAAGAGTATATTGCAGACAACTGGAGAGGGGCCAAATCTAGTCCATTTCCCAGGCCCAGCCTATTTCCAGTCCAGTGTCTCTCCCAGACCCAGCCAGCCCACAGACTCGTGGCCCTGAGAGGTGTGGGCCAGAATCATCTTTTTCTTGGATGAAATCAGATCACTAGAGTGTTCTTTTATTTTATTTTCTCTTTATTTTTTAGTTTGAGGTTACTCCCAGCAATACTCAGGGGTATCTCCTGATTCTGCACTCTGGAATCACTTCTAGAAGTACATGGGATGCTGGTGATCAAACCCCGGTCGATCATGTGCAAGGCAAGTGCCCTACATGCTGTGCTATATTTCTCCAGCCTCTGTCTCTTTCTGAGGTCAGATGCATATTGTGGGTGGGGATGCAGATAAGGATTCCAAGCAATACGCATGAGCAAGTGCTCATGCGCCACATTCTGGGCTCAATACCCAGACATTGCATGTTCCACTTCTCACCAGCCCCTCCGGGTGTGTGGCTCTTCTAAAAATTCATTACAAAGCAAGATGCAAGAACCAAGGTTGTGGGCCATTTTGGCCTCCCCCAGAACTCTGCAAACACCTACTTTTCTAGGAGAAAAATGAGCCTCCCACACGGAGGGAGGGCGAGGAGGTGGAGAGCCCTGCGGTTAATGACTGGGAAGGTGTTTTGTAAACCGAGGGGTGCATCTTGCCTATCTGGTTTTCCTACCCACCGTGATCCGCGGGTGCATACAGTGGGTGCTCAGCAAAAGCGCACGGACAGGCCTTTTCTATCAGCCTCGCCTCCCAGGGCCCTTCCTGCCACCGCCCCCGCCGCCTCACCTGGAGTACCAGGTGCTCCACCAGGTGGTGGCCGCGGGCAGGCAGGCTGGCCCAGCCCCGAGACGTTCGCAGCCCAGTTGGGAGAGACTGACAAGGAACCAGACAAAATGCGGTGTGAAAAGTGCGTGGTGGAGCGTGCCAGGCTGCCATGGGAACAGAGGGGTCTGGAACCCCTCCGAAAGGCAAGGAAAACAGCGCCTTGCATCAGCGTGCTGCTTTCAGCTTTTCAAATGGGGGGAGTTGGGAAGGCAGATGGGGGCAGAGAAGGAAGACCCCAGTTTTCCCAGCACTACAGTGTTGGCATTCCTGGGTTGCCCTCCCACACCCGCCAAGACAGAGGCGCTTTGGGCTGCCCTGGGTGGCACATCCTGTCTCCGTGTTTGCTTCATCATCGAGGCTTTGCAGAGTCCGCTCTCCCCGGGCTGCGAAGAAGGCCCGAAGCATTAAGAAGGCGCAGGACTGGAGCGAGCAGGCTTCTCACCTCCTAGTAAGGAGCCCAGGCCACCAACCGTCTCTTTCTGGCTTAGGGCCTTGTGTGGCGGGAACTGTCTCAGCTGAGTTAGCCTGTGGCAGTGGGGACGCTGCAGAACTGAGCAGAAGAGGGTAGCAAGTAGCCCCAGGATCTGTGTCTCAAAATGACAAACGTTGGACAATGCCCAGAGGTGCTCATTATTCCTGGCTTAGTGCTTAGACACCACTCTTGGCAGGCTCAGGAGACCATTGGGGTGCTAGGAAGTGGACCTGGTCAGCAGGGCAAAAGCCCTACCTGCTGTCTTAAAGCTCCAGCTCCCCGGAGGTAATTAATTTTTTCCTCTTACTCCATGGCCTTCATGCATTGGGTACGGCCTCTGCTCCACAATCTCTGGAGGCCTTTGCAGGGAAGGAAATGAGAAAACGGGCTCCTGAGAGTTTCCCCATAGGTGTGGCCCATCAAGTCCATTTGTTACAATAGGACTCTATCCTTTGTCTTTCACTGGGAGAGGATGAAGGTGGGGGATTTGAGAAAAACAGTTCCAATGTGAGAGGGGAGTGTGATTCCCCTTTGAGCATGAATTCCACTCCTGGTCATCCCTGAGGGCCTTCTTTAGCCCTATTATGGACAGCCTGACTCTCGTCTCATTCTTCTGGTGTATTGACATATTGACATGCCTTTTTGAGCCTGTGTGTGATTATAGTGGGTTAGGAGATGGTTTAGTTGTTTAAATGGGGGTTTGTGCATGTGTACATGTGTGAGGTGTGTGTGTGAGGATATAACATGTGGGGTGTAGGGTATATGTATGCATACACTTTGGTGAGGTCTATATGGGATGGGAGGGTGTGTATATGGTGTTGTGTGTCCCCTGGGTCTCATGGTGTACGGTCTCATCAGTGGTTCTCAGAGTGGCCTGGGGACCTGCATCCAATAAGTGTAGAGGTGGCTCAGAAACTTCATTTTTTGAAAGCTGATCTTATTTCATGCTTCCTTCCATCAGCAGAAGTTTCAGGAAGGGGCTACATAGTTTCTAGAAGAGATGCCTCAACTCATATCTTCATCACACGTGAAGAATCTCAGTAGCTAGATGCCCTGGTCGGGGCTCCTGAGTGCCCCACACCTACACGGCTGCAAAGCCCTTTACCAAGAATGCTTTGTTAGGGAGCCCCGGGGATTTCCTGAAAGGCTGCTGCTATCAGATAGAGACCCCCTGCTTCCTGGGGCAGCTGTTTTGATAGAGAAAATAACTGGCTTCACATGAGGGATCCAGGCTCCCAACTGACACCTTTAGTAAGCACTGCGTGTCCAACAGGTGTCTAGAAGAGGTATCCAAGGATGTTAACCTGAGAAGGGACCTCCCTGTCCAACTAGGGAACTCATATTTACCGTTCCTCAAGGGTTTTTTTTATGGCGATTCAATGTGCGACAGTTAAAAAGGCACCTGGCATTGACCAGCTGTTCCCTATAGGAGAGCTGTGATATTATCCCCTGCGAGAGTTCCTCATTGGCTTGGGCAGAGCAGGCAAGAGAACAGTCAGGGAGAGAGGAAAGATCTGGCCACCTGAGTGAACACAAAGAGACCTCTCCTGCTGAAGGCCAGTCCAGCATCAGCCAGGACGCGGGCTCTCCAGTGCCATGAACATGTAGCTGCCACAAGCCTCAGGCTCCTGCTGACTGGGCCTCCTTGGGGACCTCTTGGCTTCTTGCCCCTGGCTGACAGTTTTGCTTCCCTCTGATTAATGTAGCCTCTGAATAATTCAGCAAATCTCTTCATGCTCAACTGAAGAGCTTACTGCGAGGCAAAACAAAAGCAGTTCATGTGTGTTCACATTTGCCCCCCAGCAACTGCCACTGGCTCAGGCAACAGATGGCTCCTGCCAGTCACTTGGCTGGCAGGGCGCACCTTTGATTGGGACCTAACCAGGGTCGGACAGGATTCAGAGGAAGCCCTAAATCTATGGTTCAGTCATAGGCTGCCAGGCCAGGGCCCGGCAGAGAGAACTGCCGCCTGATTCCTGAGAACTCTTTAGGAACTTGTGCTTCTGTTTTAGATTTTGTAAACCTGGTGGTGCTCAGTTTTATTCCTGGCTCTGTGTTCAAAGACTACTTATGCTTCCGGTGTTTGGCAGATCATACGCAGTGTCAGGGATCAAATTGGGGTCTATTATGTGTAAGTGCCTTAATCCCTGTACCATCTCTGGCCCAGGAGCCTATGCTTCTCTGCAGCCTGGATCTTAGTACAGGCTTCCTCTGCAGGGGCAGCGTGCACCCTCAAGGCTGGGCTCTCTCTCTTCCCTGGGTGCAAGACAGGACAATCAGGGTCCTTACAGGACACCCATGCCTGAGGTTTGCTCCAGAGGGCTGTTTGATCAATGAGAGAAGACATTTGAGGTGCCTTAGCCAGAGGGGACACACCTGAGTTTAGAGGCCTGCCCTGTGCCCAGAGAAATGGGTGTTGAGCTGATGTGCACAGGGATCTCTCTTCTTGTCTCACCTCCCTCACAATCGGGACCCTTAAAATACTTTCC
This sequence comes from Suncus etruscus, assembly GCF_024139225.1. Taxonomy (NCBI): domain Eukaryota; kingdom Metazoa; phylum Chordata; class Mammalia; order Eulipotyphla; family Soricidae; genus Suncus; species Suncus etruscus. The sequence goes on along the minus strand of NC_064852.1, from coordinate 63,768,937 downwards.
CTAAATTGCCCTAAACAATGTGTGAACATTGTTGGCAGAGCACTACAGGGGCAAGGCAGAGGACTGCATCTTTGTGCTCCTGTGTGCCTTCTTCTTGCTAGGCTCTCCAGCCACGGCTAGTATTCAGGGATCCTGGTAGTGTCCTGTGCCTTGCCTGGCAGCTGTCCCTGTCCCTTTAGTGACTTTGCTGGAAGGAAACTGGTTAAGCTGCTGTCTGTGAGGCTGCTTCCTTAGCTTCCCCTTTACTGGTTCCTGTAGAAGGCTATCCTGTTACCCCAGAGTGTGCATTGCAAGTTAGTTCTTCCAGCATGGCATCTGAGCAGCTCCATGGCACCAGTGTTCATATTGGCACCTTCTCTAATAAAGACTGGATCTCAGCGTGGGCAGGGGTAACTGCTTACAGCTGTTCTTCGTATATTTGGAGCTCCTTTGACTTCTTACGAGATAATCCCTCCTCTCTAATTCCTTTGGTGATGCATCGCTGACACCTGTATGGAGAAGGCACAGGAGGGTTGGGCAGGGCAGTTCTGTGAAATGTCTGCCCAGGCCATTATGAATCCTGAGGTTAGTTACCCCCTGTAGAGTCTTGCATGCCACAGATCTGCCTTTGGACTGCCACCATGATTAGTCACTGGCTTCAAGCCACCCGCAGGAGGTCTGGCCCTGGTGGAGCGGGAGAAACAACATCTGCGACTGTCAGTCAGTTTTGCTCCCAGAGCAGTAACTGACAGATGGAGGTTGGCCACACCCCAAGGATACAAGGCCAAAGCCTAATGCTTTGGTGCTAACTGTCACCTTGATGCAGGAAGAGGAGGTCCTTGGCCCCTCTGGGTGAGGACACACACACACACACACACTCTCTCTCTCTCTCTCTCTCTCTCTCTCTCTCTCTCTAACAGTGCTGGGTGAGGACACACACACACACAAATACACTCTAACAGTGCTGGGTGAGGACACACACACACACACACAAACAGTGCTAAGTTCTTTTTTTTTTTTCTTTTGGTTTTTGGGTCATACCCGGCAGCGCTCAGGGGTTACTCCTGGCTCTACGCTCAGAAATTGCTCCTGGCAGGCACAGGGGACCACATGGGATGCAGGGATTCGAACCACTATCCTTCTGCATGCAAAGCAAACTCACTACCTCCATGCTATCTCTCCAGCCCCAACAGTGCTAAGTTCTTAATACTTGAACAAAGTCATCCCAAATTCTACCAGAATTACTTTCAATTTGTTAATTTTTTTCAGTTCTAATGATGTTTATATGATTGCAATCATTATCATTAGGAAATACTTTGTTTACCAAAAGGTCCTATCTCCTGATAGTGCCATACTTGGTTTGGATTTTATTCCCAGTTGCTATAAAGTGATTTCGTTTCAAAGGTGACAACTTTTGGTATAGCAATTTAAAAGAATTGCCTTTTGGGGGGTCTTGAAAACTCTTCATTTAGACCTGACTAGGAAGTAGTTTCTTAGGCAATTCTTAGTCTCAAGAAATTGCCAGGATTTGGGAAACAAGTCCAATATTACTAAAATTTAGGGATTCAATAATTTTTTGGCTTTTGAGTCATACCTGGCTCTGTGCTCAGGGATCACTCCTGGTGGGCTCAGGGGACCAAATAGGGGTGCTGGGAATTGAACCTGGATCAAATGTGCAAGGCAAGTGCCCTAAGTGCTGTCGTATCACTCTAGCCACAGTTTCAGTCTTATAAAAAATTTTACAGGAGGCTGCAGTTTGCAAAGTTCAACTTTTACTATCAAAACAATTCTAATATTTCCTTTGTAGGAGGTGTGTGATTAGGGTATCTATCAGGGTGTTATTATCACTTTGCTACAGTAGCAGGACCAGGCAGGATTTGAATCTCTGCCAAAGACTACCTTCCCTTGCCCCACCCTTAGCCTTAGGCTCCATAATACTCCACTCCCCCCACCTCACTCCCTCCTCAGCAATAACTGGGACAAGTCTCCCTGAGGATTCCAGAATGTTCTGCTCTGTGGCCATTACCTACTAACAGGAAAGGCTAGAGAGGCACCTCTAATCAGCATAGAAAGTGACAAGATCTCTCTATACAAATTAGCTGACAGCCTAGAGAAAAACAGGACAGTTTTGAGAAAGGGGATCTTGATAGCTTCAAATCTAGGTTCTAACACTTATCAAGCTGTACGCTTTGGAGCAAATAAATTTACCTAAGATCATTTTAAGATCTAGATTTTCAGTATGGCCCAAATTGGATATAAATGGGAAAATACACAAGAGCTTAGCTATGTCTAGTGCACACACACAAAAAAGTGCACCAAGTTATTAAAACTAGTCAACTTTGTGTTATTACAGATATTTGGGCATGAGGTAAGCTAGTATCACAAGGCAAGCACCTCACATCCCTCTGGGAGTCAAATACGTATACAGGGCCAGGGTTCCAAATGTGGCTACATAACCCTAGCTGGAAGAGATGAGGCAATAGGATCTACTAGGGTTAGGGATGGGCAGAGCCAATGCTAGCACTACAACCCCGGAACTGCTCTCACCATGGTCTGGTTGTCTCTGAGGTGTGTATGTGTGTCTTGGGAGATGGTACCTTTACCTAGGCCCAGGATTTCTGGGATGCTAGTTTTATACATTCACAACTAGAGGACCATGCTAATAAGGGGAGCTGGACCCCACAGAGCAGTGTTGTCAAGGGATCAAGGGCCAAGCACAGATGAATGACAGAGCAGTAGGTATGAGGATATGTAGGTCATTTTCTTTTTTTTTTTTTTTTTTTTGGTTTTTGGTTCACACCCAGCGGTGCTCAGGGGTTATTCCTGGCTGTCTGCTCAGAAATAGCTCCTGGCAGGCACAGGGGACCATATGGGACACCGGGATTCGAACCAACCACCTTTGGTCCTGGATCGGCTGCTTGCATGGCAAACGCCGCTGTGCTATCTCTCTGGGCCCATGTAGGTCATTTTCAGGCTAACTTCCTGCCATGTTTGATGTGGGAGTCTCTACAGGGGAATTTTCAAGCTTTCTGGGATCATCTACTAAATCTGTGCACAGGGGTATAAGGGATCACAAAACCAGATGCTGGGATGAGAGGGCCCACCTGTCTTAAAATATTTTGAGGCTCCTGGTGCCCAAGTAATACTCTAGGCCCTCTACAGCGGCCACAGGTATCCTGGTTTATTCCATGAATTCACCTGAGATTAAGACCAGAACCTCTGGGCCGGTGAGGTGGCGCTAAAGGTAAGGTGTCTGCCTTGCAAGCGCTAGCCAAGAAACGGACTGCGGTTCGGTCCCTCGGTGTCCCATATAGTCCCCCCAAGCCAGGGACGATTTCTGAGCACTTAGCCAGGAGTAACCCCTGAGCATCAAATGGGTGTGGCCCCCCAAAACAAACAAAAACAAACAAACAAAAAGACCAGAACCTGTTTTTGGAAAAATCCCAAATTGGGAAGAATAAGGCCACATAAAATTGTTTTGGGGGGGTCACACCGGGAAGCACTCAGGGGTTACTCCTGGCTCTACACTCAGAAATTGCTCCTGGCAGGCTCGAGGGACCATATGGGATGCCAGGATTCAAACCACTGTCCTTCTGCATGCAAGGCAAACACCTTACCTCCATGCTATTTCTCTGGCCCACATAAAATTCTTAAGGTTTTGTTCAAACCCTTTGTAAACAGTATGTGAAGACAACTAACCCTACAGCAACTTAATGGAATCAGTCAGCAGTAAGGGCCAGGGTGAGGTAGAGGGTGTGCTTACAGGGCACAAGTGGGGAAGGTTTCCTGCAGAGGCAGCTGAAGAGGTGAGTAAAGGGAGGCCAGAAAAGGAATGATGGCCTAGGGCACTGTAGGCTAGGAAAAGGGGTTCAGTTAGGAAGTGGAAGCATGAGGCTACAATTTCAGAACTGAGGGAAGTGAATCTAAGCAGGCTCAATGGATGTTCAATTTGGACAGAGAAGTTCCAACATCAGTAAGATGTCCACAAAGGGCTTTCAAGGAGAGTCTAGTGTCAGGATGGCACTTCTGAAGAGCTGGACCAAGTGAGATCTGCTACATGAGTCACTCCAGACATGGCAAGCACAGAGCCAAAAGCTGGCACACAGGGACATCACTAAGGCTGGGCCCTACCTCAGCTCTGATGGTGGATGCGGGTGACAGGGAGGAATGCCCAAAGCGGTTTGTCACAGAAATTTGTTGGCTGCAAGCTCAGCAAGCACTGATGTGAGAGGGTGTCAGAATAACTGCAGTGAGCTGAGGTTTGGAGATGGGCCATAGGAAATATGCTTTTTTTTTGTTTTGTTTTTTGGGTCACACCCAGCAGGCACCAGGGATCATATGGGAAGCTGGATTAGAACTGATGATCTTCTGCATAAAAGGCAAACGCCTTACCTCCATGCTATCTCTCTGGCCCCGGGCCATGGGAAATATGGAGACAGCCCATGAATAGAGGCACACTGATCTGAGGCAGAAGGCAAATCAGCTGTAGTTTCAGGGGGATGAGGGAGCCCTCCCATAGGGCAGACCAGGAGGAAGGCTGAGTCCACCATCTTGAATTATTAAAGTATAGCAACAGCTGGGATGGGAAGTGGGGAGAAGACATAGACCAAATTCATACCCAAGCAACCTTAGCCAAGAATTGTGGTCTCATTATGGCAGCAAGAGCTAAGTGACATTCTAAGGAGCCCCTTGCATGTTTTATCTACTATCTTACCCATCTATCTATGCATGTATCATGGCTACACCAATGTTGCCCCAACCCTGTTAGTCAGGGAACTTGGCACTCAGGAACATGGTCTCCCCAGCCTGACACAAAACAGATGGAGCACAGTTGTAGTCCTAGACCCAAGAAGGTGCCATCCCCACTCTCCTACTTTTTATTATGCTCTCTTACAGGGACAGTCACTCTGTCTGAAACAGGTCTCAGGGGAAACAAGCAGGACAGGGACACAGCCTCCTCTGGACATGGTGTTCAAAACCCAGTCCATGGTTACTTCCACCTGTCTGTGAGCCCCTCAGTCATTACACTTCCTTTCCTAATCATTGGGACCTTGCTCTGTGCCTATGGGTTTCCCATTGCATGGCAATGGCCAAGTCTCTCCACTTCCCTTGGCCAGAGTGCCCACTGTGTTTCCAAAATCACAGGTCTTGCCAGGTCCTAGGAAAACCTTCTTCTTAGGCTCAGGGGCTCTCCTGGAACTGATCTCATTAGCACCCCAGTTCTTTCTGAGCACCTGCATCGGGCCGCATCAAGTCCATGTTACTTTTTTTTTTTTTTTGGTTTTTGGGCCACACCCATTTGACGCTCAGGGGTTACTCCTGGCTATGCGCTCAGAAATCGCCCCTGGCTTGGGGGGACCATATGGGACACAGGGGGATCGAACCGTGGTCCGTTCTATGCTAGCACTTGCAAGGCAGACACCTTACCTCTAGCGCCACCTTCCAGGCCCACCATGTTAATTTCTTAACTTGACCTCTCAAGGCTTCTTAGATTGACCACAGCAGAGAAAAGCTGGGTTCCAGGCAAAAGTGAAACTGGGTAATTAGACCTTCACTGCAGGCCAATGTCCAACTCCAATAGGTACTTCAGATAGGGAAACACAGACACTCTCACAGCTCCTCTGGTATTCAGAGACCAAGGAGATACATATTTATTGAAGGCCCTTATGTTCACAAGCTCACATAGCCCTACAGTCATGCTGGGTAGCTGATATTGTCCCTGTTTTGCAGCTGAGGAGACCATACAGATTCAGATGACCCTGCCCACAGTGACCAAGACCTTAAATGTTGAAGTTGGTTGGAGTAGAATCAAGGTTGTTTAACTCCAATGTCTTTGATTTTCCTGATATGGAGCTACAAAGAGTAATGGCTCTTGGAGAACCTAACTCTTTCCCCAACTTCCATCAGCCAGTGGTGAGGTGGTTGTGCCCATCTAGAAGTGCCCTTGTAACAAGCCCCTCAAACACTGCCTGCATTGAGCTTTGCCCTCCAGGTGTGCAGAACGATGTCCCGGCGCGTGGTATAGGGGAGATGCTTGATACGGAACCAATGGTTGGGATTGACATTCCCACTGGGTGTATAAAGTTTCTCGCCATGCTTGCCTAACAGACTGCGCAAGGCTAAATTGCCTGACAGAAGCTGGTCATAGAACTCCACTCCGCCCTGGGCATAGGCTGGAGACAGTGAGGCGGTGCGGCGATCCAGCCAGGATTCCAGGATGTGAGTGAGAGAGTCTGTGCAGAAGGCATAAGCAACAAAGCCCACCACTGTAGCCAGCAAGTTGAAGGCCACCCGAAAATTCATGGGACCGCTATAGAGCCCCAGGGCATGCTTGGCACTCACACTTAATATCCAGGTTCCAGCCAAGCAAGCTGGGGCCGGTAGGGCCTGCAGTGCAGCTGAGCCATTCTCCAGGTACGCTACCTCCCTGGCTAAGGCAAACTTCTGGGCATCATGGGACAGAATCAAAGCATTTCTGAGCCGGATGCCTGCAGGACTCTGCCAGTGTATTTTTTGTCCATGAATAACTATTGGTTGGTCAGTGTCAATCACTGGGCCACTCAGGAAGGTGGCTGGGATGCCAACCACTGCACCAGCAGCAAGTCTGGGAAAGCCAGCACTCACGGGCAAGAAGGTGAAGGTAGTGAAGGCCTCGTAGTTATGATCACAGGGGACACGCATGTCGTCTAATACCTCCTGGAACAGCAACTGTAGCTCTGGGGAGAGTAGGGCAGGCTGGCCCTGAGGACAGTATTGGTATAGCCATTGGACTGCAGGAACAGGGAAGAGGTGGGAGGCAACTTGGGCCCCAAACAGGCCTGTAAAAGAAGCCACCAAAAGACCTGTCTTGTATCTCTGTACAAATGCTGTGGCCCGCCACAGGGGACCGGCCATCAGTGCTGACACCACTGTAAACCTAGTCAAAGAAAAAGAGAAATTAGTCAGGAAATCAGTCAGTTCTAGCTCCCTGGGTCTTCTGTAGCACAAACATCCCTTTCCTCTCTCCTGCTACAGGGGTCACAGCCTTTATTTTAGTGTTTAAGTTCAAGTCCAGCTTTATCTCTATATCCCTTTGCTAGGGTCATTGCGCCAATGACCTGCCTCTAGGGTGGCTGTGATGAGTAAATGAATGAATGTTTGTAAAAAACAAAGACCTGATACAGTAGCAGGTACATGTGATAATGGCTGTGACCATCACTTTTATTCCATAGCTAGGCAGAACACCAAGGACCCTACTGTTGCACTTCACTACTCATCCCAGAGTGAAGTCCTGTGGTCACTAATTTATACATAGAACATACTCATTTCAGGAAGCATCTCCCATATGCTAGACAGATCTGAGCCAGCTACATATATTATGACCATTAACTTCTAAAAGTCTCAGTTTCAGGGGCCGGAGAGATAGCACAGTGGTAAGGCATTTGCTTTGCATGAGGCTGACCCAGGATAGACTCGGTTCGATTCCTGGCATCCCATATGGTCTCCCGAGCTTGCCAGGAGCAATTTCTGAGCACCGAGCCAGGAGTAACCCCTGAACATTGTTGAGTGTGGCCCCAAAACCAATCAATTAATAAAAATAACTACTAATAAAAGTCCAAGACCCAGGGCTGGAGAGATAGCATGGAGGTAGGGGGCTTGCCTCGCATGCAGAGGGTCGGTGGTTCAAATCCTGGCACCCCATATAGTCCCCTGAGCTTGCCAAGAGCGATTTCTTAGCATAGAGCCAGGAGTAACCTCTGAGCGCTGGCAGGTGTGACCCCCCTGCAAATAAAAGTCCAAGACCCAATAATTTCTATTTCCCCTATTTAAAAACTTGAAAGTAGAGGCACAAAGGAAGAAAATGGCTGATTAGAAATTGTTAAGATTTATCAGTCTTGGGGCCAGAGAGATAGCATGGAGGTAAAGTGTTTGTCTTGCATGCAGGACAGTGGTTTGAATCCCGGCATCCCATATGGTCCCCCGAGCCTGCCAGGAGCGATTTCTGAGCGTAGATCCAGGAGTAACCCCTGAGCGTATGACCCAAAACCCCCCAAAAAAATTTTTTTATCAGTCTTATTCAGCAGTGCTATCATCTCCCTTCAAGTACTGGAAACCCAACCCTCTATTTTTGAAAAATTTTCATATTGAGATCCAGTAATTTACAATATTGTTGATGGTTTCCTATGCATATAACTGCAACACACCTCTTCCCCGTGCACCCACCTCCCTCCCTCAAGGACTCCAATGCCCCTCCCTTTAGTCCAACTCAGCTGAGTGCATCAGTTTTCTTTCTGCATTTCCTTTGGCCCTTTGTTGCTAACCTTGCTGTGCAATCTTTAAGACAGACATAAGATCTGACTGAGGAATAGGGTTTTTAAAGAATTAAAGAAAACTGTATCATCAATATGACTGAGGTCCTCAGATCAAGCTATTAGAACAATAACACATATAGACCATGAGAGGGCACCAGTGAGAACGTAACATTTACTGGGGCCAGAGCAGAGGGAAGGGCATTTATTTTGTATGCACCCAACCTGGGTTCAATCGCAGCATCTCAGGAATGAATCATGCTCCACATAATCTAAAACCAGTGAGAAGACTTAGAAGAAACCAGTTTAGTTGACACCTTGACCTTAGATTTAACTTGGCTGAGTCACACTTGGATGTGCAGAGCTCATATCTGGACATTAAGTGGTGCCAGGTATAGAACTGAACTTGTCCAGGTGCAAGACAAGTGCCTTAACTCCTGTACTATCTCTCCTGCCCTGATTCCGGATTTCTAGCCTCTATAACGAGAAAATAACATTTCTGTCACTCCAATACCAGGCCACGCAGTACATCTCTTGGCATAACTCATGGACTAACACAGGCTGGGTATCTGCACTCAAGCTGCAGGTGTCCGTGGCAAACTTTCATCTTAGGAAAAAAATCATGCCACAAAACTACCAACATATCAGTGGCTGACAAATGAGCCAACTTCAATCTTTTATCAATTCATGTCTCTTGGTAATTTTTCATCCCTCCTATACCCCTTTCCTCTTCCTTAACAGTTAACTTTAAAACACATCCCTGGCAATCTATGACCTCTTCTGTAAATATTTCCATTAAAAAATTACTTAATTCGATTGAAGCTTGCAATCTTACTTTGAACAGTTGAGATTAGCCAAAAAAAAAATGCGGGGTATCCTTCGACCTTTTAAGTCAAAAACTTCATTTTTAAAAAAAAATCTGCTTTCCAAAGAGTTCTGTAGAAAAAGGCAGATTGGCTTTGGCCCCAAGGCTCCTGGAGAGCCAGCACCAAGGCCGGAGCCAGGTTGCCAGGAGGGAGACAGCGCCTGCGTCCTCCTGGTGGTCAGATGACCAGCCTTATCCAGGGTTGTCTGCTCGGTCGTTGATCAACCCCGGGACTTGGGCGACACCCGTACTCGAACCCACCACACAGGATGACCTGGGGAACCCGGAACCCACTTGCGCACACTAGTCCAGCCGTTTAGGAGCCTCACCTCCTCCCGAGCTCCCAGGGACGCCAAGCGGCGTGCGCGGGGCGGGCCCCGGCGCAAGGCACGCCGGGCCCAGGGGCGGGGCTATGGAGGCGGGGCTATAAGTACGGGGACCACTCAAAGCTCGAAGCAAGGGTATGGGGCCGGGCTAAGATGGGCGGTGCTATGAGGGGCGTGTCTAGGGGCGGGCCCGGGGCCCGGAAGAACGCTAGTGGGCGGGTCCCGGAGACAATCTACTGGCGGCTCCAGGGGAGCGGGTGTGTGATGTTTGTCCAAGTCTCTGGTTCAGCGTGAGCAAAGCTGGACCACCTGTCTTCTCTGCTAGTCAAAGGCATCCTTTTTGATCCTCTACTTTAGCCCTCAAACGGATGGCGGCTATGCTTTGTTTAGGAGACAGCATATAGGACTCATAGCCTATTGGAACACTAGCCCAAGTGATCTGAGTAGTTGAGGCCTGTGCCCCAATTCTAATTTGCCCCAAATCCGTGTTGTCTGGCACTTGAAAGACTTAACAATCGAATTTGTAATATGGCATTTGTTGAGATTCTGACTCAATAGTTTACTAATAAAGGAAGATGACTTTGAGATAATGGAAGAAATCTGAATCTGAATTGAGCATAACATCATTGGGGTGAATTGTCAATTTTGTTAGATAGAGAGAAACTTGATGCTTATGTAAAATGAAAATTCTTATCAGTTAATGAGGCACAATGGAAACTTTACAGGTGCAATAGCATGCGGCCTGCTTTTTATAGTTCAGAATATTGTGGAACAAATAAAAAAGTTAGGGGCATAGATGAAATAATATTGACAAGTGGTGTTTGTTGAAACGTTATGGCAAGTTCAGGGAGCCTCATACTTCTACCTACCTTTCTATATTTGGAAAATCCTATATAGTAAAATGTTTTGTAAACATGTATCTTTCAAACTTAGTTGATTGTTTTTAATCAAATTAAAACTATTGTGCATCCAAGAATATTATCAACAAAGTACTCACATAATAGGATAAAATATTTGCAAATCATGCATCTAGGAAGGATCTAGTATCCACAGTATATAAAGAACCTTTATCAACTAATTAATATAAACAACCCAGTTGAACAATGGACAAAAAAACTTAGACATTTCTTCAAAGAGTATATATAAATGGTCATCAAGCACATAAAATGATGTTTGGCATCATCAGGGAAACGCAGATACAATCCATAGCTTTCTTTTAACCTTTATAATGGTCATGAAAACAATCTTATTATGTGAACAATGTTCTTGGATGATTCGTGGACCAGGCCTGCTGGGATCAGAGAAGAGCAGGGCTAGGACCTTCATTGTCTGTCATATACCCATTAAATATAACTTTCTACCCTTCACTTCCAATCCCCTCTCTACTACCACCCTACATTCTCTCACTATAATTTTAGTGTGTGAGAATTTTGTCCTTTAAAGTCTGAATGATATTCTATTATAAAATACAAATATATGCCTATATATCACACATAGGGCATATTTTGTTTCTCCATTGATCTGGTGATGAACATTTGGGTTGTTTCCATTTTTTATGTGTTATGGCTAGTGAGTGTACAAATGTCATCAAATCTTATTTTAAATGGTAAAACTGCTTCACTGGGAGGTCGCACATTCAGCTGGCATATTTGCCAGGGGCTGTATATTTTAATTATGGTGCTCACTCATACTTGTTTACAGTGTGCCAGAGATCACACATTTCTGTTTTGGAGCCAGAGGTCTCCAATGTCACTGCCACAGGAATTGTACTGAGCATGTAGGGTGGTGCCAGGGTTCAGACTCTTGGCTTTCTGTCTGTAAAGCAGATGCTTTATCATTGAGTTCTTCCTAGGTCTCTTTTCTTTTGATAACAAATTCTTCCCCAATTTTTCCCTGGCTTTAACAAAACTGAAGAGAGTCTGCACACAACCAGGACTACAGTGAATCTCTTGGTTAATTTGTAATGATGAAATGTTGATGTTGATAAAAAAAATAAGGTATGCATATACTTTGACCTTATCAGCATACTAGTCATTATAAAAAACTCGCAAACATCAAAATAATTTTCATTCTTTTCTATTTTGCTTTGTTAGCATGCATCAAGAGGTTCTGCAGAAAACTAGTCCTTTCTTTTTAATGGCAAAATAGTCACAACTTGCTCAGCGGGAGTCCATTGAAATTGGCTCCTTTATTCTTTAAAATTGCCTTGGCTCTCTTTGAAAGCATGCTTTCTGACAACAAATGGATGCTGTAGGCTTATCTTAATTATCCCTGTTCCAAGATATAGAATGAGATACTATCTAAGGCTCCCTGGCTGCTTTTGCAGAGAAATTGAATTTGAGGCTGAAATCTACATGCTTTGGACATACTCCCTTTGATATTGGGGATCAATGGAATAGTCCAGCAAACAATTGATTAAAGTATATATTGGGGCCGGAGAGATAGCATGGAGGGTAAGGAGTTTGCCTTTCATGCAGAAGGTCATCAGTTCGAATCCCGGCGTCCCATATGGTCCCCCGAGCCTGCCAAGAGCGATTTCTGAGCGTAGAGCCAGGAGTAACCCCTGAGCGGTGCCGGGTGTGACCCAAAAACCAAAAAAAAAAAAAAAAAGTATATATATATATATATATATATATATATATATATGTTAGTATTTAAGTGATTAGGGTTACAACAGTGTTCAAGTTTCTGGCATCTATATTCAAAACTACCATCTAATGCCATCAGCAAAATGTCCAAAACTTTCCCCACCCCAGGTCACCTTCAGTACAATATTCCTTTCTTTCTTTCCTGCTCCATTATTTTGATTAACAGTTACGATTTTAGTGCTTATTGTACCTCCCTTAGCACTCATGTGCTCCAAATCTTCCACTTATTTTTCCTGTTATTTTCTGTTTTTTTTTTTTTGTTTTTGTTTTTGTTTTTGTTTTTGGCCACACCCTGCAGTGCTCAGGGGTCACTCCTGGCTGTCTGCTCAGAAATAGCTCCTAGCAGGCACGGGGGACTATATGGGACACCGGGATTCGAACCAACCACCTTTGGTCCTGGATCGGCCGTTTGCAAGGCTATCTCTCCGGGCCCTTTTCCTGTTATTTTCTAAAAGCTAATTTTTTGGTAATTTTTTTAAAATGTCTTGATTACAAAAAGGCCTCACCCCAGAAGTTTATTGGCATAAGACAGACTCTGGGTTCCAGGCATACCAGTCTATCCAACTCCAGTCATTCTCAAGGTCCCGGTGAAACTTTTGCACACTTTAGCTATAGTTGGTATCAGACTTTTATATTTAAAGACTCTGGATTCTGTGCATTTCTTTCGTTGATGTCAGGCTGATGTGGAGCATCCTCTAGTTTTGTAAGGTCCGGATGACCCTCTCTCTAGCTGCCCGGCGCAGAGTAATGAAAAAGACTCAAACCCAGCAATGATGCAAGTGAGTTCTTATTTATTTTTCTGATCGATCAGGGTTCGAAAACGTTCTCATAGCCGAGAAGAGGTTTGCGGACCCTGAGACCCTAAACCAGTCTTCTTTTATACAGAATTTTAAAGAGACAGCTGCATTCTTATCATTAAAGCACAACCTTGGAGAGAAACAGGAATGAGCACTGACGTGGGAGAACTGTGTTCGAGGGTGGGAGATAAGAAGATTTCAAATTCCAAGACTTTTGAGTAGGTGGGCCACACAGGAGCAGCTCGTAAAACGCAGGAAACAGGGGAGGGGGAGCCGAGAGCAGGCAGGCAGCATCTGTAACTTCAGCAGATAAGAAATATGCAGGCACAGCATCTGTAACTCAGAAAATATGCAGGCAGCTAAAGAGAAATGACATACGGCTAGTTGAAAAAATGAAACAGAAGTAAGACAATCCAGGCAAGAGAGTTTTATACCAAGTTTTAAGACTTTCAATCTTCATTACATGTTCATTTCTTTCAGTTTCAGCATATTATTAAATGCAGAGCGATCTGCCCTGCATGCAGACTGTTGCTGAGTCGCCTGGGTGTTGGGAGTACTCTGAAGTAAGTCAATGCCAAAGCAGTGGTAGGTCTTCTCTGGTAGAGGCTTGGATCCTGGGAATCTTAAAGACAATTGTGGTTGTTTCCATAGTTCAGGTGTGTGTGGGAGATGCCCATTCTTCTGAGTCCTGAGCCAAATCATTATGCCAATGTTCAGGGTAAAATTTTTTGTAATCAGGACAAGGACTTTTTTCCCATTTTCTCCATTTTTCTGGACCTATGCAAACATTGGCGATTGCCACTATCACACCTTTACTATATATTTTTTTACTCTTATCCTTTAAGGAAAAAAAAATACAACTTACTGAACTTAAAAACAAATTACTGTAGTAGAGTGCCTGTCGCGAATGCAGGTAGGGGATGGGAAAGGGGGAGGGGGTAATGTTGCACTGGTGAAGGGGGTTTTTCTTGTTATGACAGTAACCCAAATATGATCATGTTACTTAAATAAAAAATATATTTAATTAAAAAAATGTAAGCTCCTGGAAGTTAATTTATTCACCTTCCCTTATCCCCACTAGCTTGGTACTCTCAGATCTATATTCTGGTATCTGAGGCTTATTATTAATTAATACTCTTCTGAACCCTTGATTTGTGTGTGTGTGTGTGTGTGTGTGTGTGTGTGTGTGTGTGTGTACCATAGATGAGTGAGATCATCCTATATTTATCTTTCTGCTTCTGGCTTATTTTGCTCAGCGTGAAACCCTTCACTTCTATTCAAGCTGCTGCAAACTACATGACTTTATTTTTTCTTGTAGCTCAATAGACACTTTAGAGGCACACACAGAAGAGATGCATTTTTGAAATTTAGGCCCAATTTAATCAAATATTTAAATCTTTCTCTATTATAAAATATTTGGCGGGGCTGGAGACATAGTACGGTAGGTAAAATACTTGCCCAGGTTTAAATCTTGCACCACATGTACCGTATTTGCCAGCGTATAAGACGACCCCCTAATTTTGCAGTTAAAACATAGATTTAGGCCTATATTCGCTGTATCAGACAGAACGTTCCTGTGCTGCAACTGTATGTACCACAGTGAGCCAATCACAACAAGCAAAGGTTCAAAGGTTATACTGTAATAGACTTCCTCTCTGACTTTGGCCAATCTGAGCAGACTTTTGACAGTGTAGATTCGGGTCCAGAACACTGTCTAATTTGCATGCATAAAAAGCCTGCTTGGATTGGCTGAGTCAGAGAGGCGGTCCAAGCAGCCTTGCATGATTGGTGCAGGATCGAGTTGGAAAATTTGTTTTGTGGCAATATTCAGACAATTTTCTTTTAGCGGCATATTGAAACATTTTTCAGAATATACTCGGTGTATGAAGACGACCCCTGATTTTCGGTTGACTTTTTTTGTTTCAAAAGTCGTCTTATACGCCGGAAAATACGGTAGTTCCTTGACCGCTCAGGAGTAATCCTTGAGAGCAGAGCTCTAGTAGGTCCTAGAGTAAGAGCTAAGCACCACTGGGTGTGGTCCAAAACCAAACCAAACCAAAACAAAACAAAACACCCTAGAAAATATTTTGTCCTTCCTTCCTTCCTTCCTTCCTTCCTTCCTTCCTTCCTTCCTTCCTTCCTTCCTTCCTTCCTTCCTTCCTTCCTTCCTTCCTTCCTTCCTTCCTTCCTCCCTTCCTCCCTTTCCTCTTTCTTTCTTTCTTTCTTTCTTTCTTTCTTTCTTTCTTTCTTTCTTTCTTTCTTTCTTTCTTTCTTCTTTCTTTCTTTCTTTCTTTCTTTCTTCTTCCTTCCTTCCTTCCTTCCTTCCTTCCTTCCTTCCTTCCTTCCTTCCTTCCTTCCTTCCTTCCTTCCTTCCTTCCTTCCTTCCTTCCTTCCTTCTTTCTTTCTTTTTTGTTTTTTTGGGGAGTCACACCCGGCAGCGCTCAGGAGTTACTCCGGATTCAAACCACTGTCCTTCTGCATGCAAGGCAAACACCCTTCGTCCATGCTATCTCTCCAGTCCCAAATTTTGTCTTTTTTGACAAGCACCACAATATACCAAGCTCTTTTATTCTATTGTTGTGTGCCAGAGATGGAATATACATATATATTAAGCATTTTACTGATGAACCACATTCAGGGTTTTAGCATTCTTTTATTTCCTAATTAACTGCTATGCTGTGTATAATAGCACTCACCCATGGAAACAGATCCTGGACCTCTGGCCTAGTTCCTCATACCCCTACTTTTGTTTTCATGATCCTTCTTTTCTACTAGCATTTCAGAGTGTCTTTATCACTCCAGAATCTCAAATTGTGGTGGGTGTGCTGGGATGTTAACTGCAATGTGAATAGCTGGATTGAGGAATATTGTCTTGTAGGGGCCCACTGAATGACATTACTTTTACAATAATTGTCACCAACTTTGCTCTCTAAACCATCTAATTTCCTCCATACTAGCGGTCTCCTATAATTTGTTAGTCAGTATCAGTAATTAAAACAGTATCATTTTGCTTAAGACTCAGTCTCATTGTTTTTCAGTGCCAATTCCAAATTTCACACAAAGCCACCCATGCCGTGTTAGCTGAGTGGAAGCTGGCTCTCCCAATGCAAACCCCACCCCCAAAGCAGAGGTTCCAACAAATTTCTTGGATTTGGGTGTAGAATCTGCTCTCTCCCCCAGAGTTCTCTTTCTGGGGCTTATTTTTCTAGTAGGCAGGAGGAAAGAGATGTTTCCTTACATGACTGCTCATTGGCTGTCCTCCTACTTGTGGTTCTTGAAATAAACAGCTGATGTTGATGGTAACCAGTCCCTGTCTCCTTCTGTTAGACCCTCTGCTCATCTAGCTTGAGTTTTGGTGTCGGATGAGGCAAACAGCACTCTGAGGTGAGATTACATTAGTGGTGGAAAGTACTGAACACCTGGAATCCTAGGGAAAGGTGAGTGGGCAGTGAGCTGAGGGCTGAATGCATTGGCCTGAAGCTGCAAAGGGATCTTCTGAAAGTCTGGGGTGGGCAGGGGAAGAGCAAGGAACTGATAGTTGCCTTTTCCCGATTCACCAAGAGGGACAATAAACACACACACACACAAACACACACACACACACACACACACACACTCACCTAGGCCAGCTGTTAAGACATTGATAGCCAGAGGGACAATAAACACACACACACACACACACACACACACACACACACACACACACACACTCACTCACTCACTCACTCACTCACTCACTCACTCACTCACTCACTCACTCACTCACTCACTCATCTAGGCCAGCTGTTAAGACACTGATAGCCAGAGCAGGTTATGCATGTGCCTGGGGGTAGAGAGGAAGTAAGCATTGTCTGACAACATATAAATTATATTTCAAGGTCTTCTGTGAAACTTCTCTAAAATCTATTTACAATGGCTCTCACAAGCTTCCTGCAAATAAGGCATCTAAAATGAAACATTTTTGGGAGCACAAATATGCCTGTTGAAGACAGTGTCTCCAGACCCTTCTGTGCTCAGGTCTTGGTTTGCTCCTGGGCTTCTACTAGGTTCTTTTGTGTAGGCACAGATGTCATAAACATTTTTAAGTTGCAAGGACAGGAAAAGGCATGCTGACCTTCACACCCCACCTGTGTCTTGTCTCTTGGTGCATCTGCTCCATCTCCTGTGCTTCCAATCTCATCAACCCACTTCCTCACCACTTCCTAACCTTAGTTCTTCAGGACATACCCAATTTTTCTTCTTGAAAATCATCTAACTTCTGTTCCTGTTGCTAATTTGCTTAGTTTTTTTATTTCCTGAGGTCCTTGAGAGAAAGGATCCAATGAGCTCACTTACCTTTAAACCTCAGGAGCTGGGTACCTGATCTCCCTTTGACTAAGGTCTTTGCTTCAGTTGGTGGGATTCACTGTGAGGACAGGAGGGGTACCTATAGCTGGGTACTTTAGAGGTACAAAGATTAAGGATGGATTAAGGATGTCTCCTCAGAACCCTAAGAGAGGTAGATCACCTTTCCAGGAAAATTTCCTTTCCAGGAAATCCTGACTCTGGTGCCATCTAGTGGGAGAAGGGCAAAATGTTGTGATCTGATTCAAAAGGAAAAGTTTGAAGGCCATGACAGAGACCAACTCCTCCATAGGCGGTGCAATTAATCTTTTTTGTTTGTTTGTTTGTTTTTTTTTTTGTTGTTTTTGGGCCACACCCGGCAGTGCTCAGGGGTCACTCCTGGCTGTCTGCTCAGAAATAGTTCCTGGGAGGCACGGGGGACCATATTGGACACCAGGATTTGAACCAACCACCTTTGGTCCTGGATTGGCTGCTTGCAAGGCAAACACCACTGTGCTATCTCTCCGGGCCCGTGGTGCAATTAATCTAACAGGAGACCTACACCCCACAACCCACTCTTGAAACTTTTGCTGGAACATGTCTCTCCACATCTTGCTCAGAGTGCCTCAGTGTCTGGAAAAGTCTTTGAGGCCCACATTCCTCCTTAGCCATTGAAGATCCAGAGATGGGTGGGTGTAGGGTAGGCAGGGGAAGGGAGGAAAATAGAATGGTGGGTCAGAACTTAACTTCACTCCCACCAAATAAATACTGAAAAGTTGAATAACGACTTATGTACTATTTACTTATTATACATCGTGCTTCCAGTTATTATCATCTGACTTAGTCCCACAGAAATCCTATGAGGTCAATACTGTTATTTACTCTTGTTTAAGGAAAGGCAAGGAAATTGCACAAATTGGCAAAAATTGCTGAGAAGACACCCGGTGCTTACAGGGATGGGCACCATGATGCTTTGATATCATGTCATCTGCTGTTTTCAGCTGCAAGACTAATGTACCCATGAATTTTAGCTGTTAGGTTTGCATCTCTTTTGAGGATAAAAAGTTAGCTATTTTAAAGGACACCCAATTGTATGACTAGCATTACCTAGTGCCTTGAAACTGATAGACCCTAAATGTGAATGTTTAAATAAAAGTAAAGAAATAGAATTATGGCATATTGCTGCTGATGTCCCACATGGTAGAGAGGAGTGTATTGGGAATTAGGATACTTAGATAATTCTGCCAAGTTCTGCCCTACCCCTCGTCTTCTATTAATTGGGCTGACTCATTAGCTTCTCCAGGACTCAGTTTTTTCATATGTAATCTATGATAACAATATCTTCTCTCTGTGTCATAGAACATTATGGATAGGGCCAGGAAATAGCATAGCGGTAGGGCATTTGCTTTGCATGCTCCCGACCCAGGACAAACCCAGGTTCAATTCCCAGCATCCCATATGGTCCCCCCTGAGCCTGCCAGGAGTGATTCCTGAGTGCAGAGCCAGGAGTAACCCCTGAGTGCTGTTGGGTGTGGCCCAAAAACAAACAAACAAACAAGAAACAAGAAAACCCAAAAAACAAAAAACAAAAACAAAGAACAGAACATTATGGATAGGGAAGAGCGAGACCAAGAATGAGGTTGCAATCAGGAACCAGAGAAATAATATCAATCACTAAACATATGCTTTATATGTGGAAAACCCAGGCTTAATCCCTAACACTACCCAATTACTGAGCTAGAGTTGTCTGTGAACATTTTTGGGTGTGCCCTGCCCCCAAAAGAATACAATTAAAATTACTCTAAAATGAAGTAGCTACAGCGAATTATTCTTAGATTGTATGGTTTCACATTTCTCGTTGACTTTAGAGAGGATGATGCAACAATCTGAATAAAAACAAAAAGGAGCTGGCAAGCCTTAAAAGGCAGCTATTTAATCCTGAGCATCCAATGTTTGTATCCAAACCTTGATTCTGTCCAGGGTCCCTCTGGAATCTGGCTAAATTATTTCCATGGGGAGTCCACAATTTCACATGGATAAGAATTTCACTGAGGAACTTTGTTTATAGTTTATTGCATAAGGGAATATAAATATATTTTTCTTACCCTTTCTACATATAGATAGTCAGGAAAGAAAAAGGTAAGTCCAGATGCTATTTCATATTTGGAAACAGCATTACTTCTTGGTGGGAATTCCAAATTTCTGGGAGTCAGAGAAGGCCTTTCTCATGGCATCCACTAGGTGGCATCCTATCCCCAACAGTTGCACAATCATACTCAGGGGCCACTGCTCCATAAAGGCCCTTAGAAGGCAGAGACAAATAAAGGAAACCATTTCTTTTTTTTTTTTTTTTTTCCATTTCTTGTATTTTATAATTGGGGAGACTAAGTTGGACATAGATACATGAGAACAGGTTCAAAGTTAATAAACAAGAAAGTTCAAGACAATAATGCAAGACTAAGGCACCCAAGAAAAAAGGGAGGTGGGAAAGTAGAACTAGCCAGAGGCTCAAAAACTCTGCTTGAATGTGCTGGAGGAAGCAAAATGGACAATGTGGAATTGAGTCTGAAATGTTGATGGGAGCTGAAATCCCTGAAAAGGTACTGACAGGACACCTCCCCTCCTCACAGTGTCAGGACTGGGTGTTCATAGAGGAAAAACTAAGCCCCCTAAACTTCTCCAGGCCTGTGTGATTGAGCTGAGTGAGGTGGAAGGTGAGAAGATGGTGGAGTTTAATAACAGCATGAGCTAATTTAGTATCTGCTGAGACTAGTGAATGTTGGGGCAGAATGTGTAGGAAGGCACGGGGTTATCAAGTCTTGGGAGCTATACAAAATGATCAGAACTAGCTTAATGGGCTAGAGTGTTGCATGCTGGATTCCACCCCCAGCACAATATTGCAAGGTTCTCTGAGCACTGCCAGGACTGGTCTTGAAGCACCAAGCTGGATATAATCCTTGGGCACTGCTGGATATAGCTCCCAAGTCCTCCTCCCCCCCCAGTATAAAGTGAAAAGGATAAATCAGAAGTTAAAGAGATTTT
This sequence comes from Suncus etruscus, assembly GCF_024139225.1. NCBI lineage: Eukaryota > Metazoa > Chordata > Mammalia > Eulipotyphla > Soricidae > Suncus > Suncus etruscus. Next base: position 63,748,669 of record NC_064852.1, on the reverse strand, counting down.
TTTTATAGGAGTGCCATGAGGGGTGTTCAAACACCTTATATATCCAAATATAATATATTAAAAGTCAACAAGAATTTGGAGAAACACAGGATAAATTGCTGTGCCCAATTAGTTTGTTTTTTTTTTTTTTTTTTTTTTTTTTGGTTTTTGGTTTTTGGTTCTTGGGCCACACCCTGTGACGCTCAGGGGTTACTCCTGGCTATGCGCTCAGAAGTTGCTCCTGGCTTCTTGGGGGACCATATGGGGCGCCGGGGGATCGAACTGCGGTCCGTCCTAGGCTAGCGCAGGCAAGGCAGGCACTTTACCTCCAGCGCCACCGCCCGGCCCCTGCTGTGCCCAATTAGTAAACCTATGTCTGGTGAATACTATGTCTTATCATATTAATTATTTATCCTATTAAACAATATTGTTTAGAATGAAGAAAAAACAATAAAAAAGTTATCCTGAATAGCTTTAGAAACTATTTTTTTTACCTATTTATATTTTTGTTTGTTTTCTGGACCACATCTGGCACTGCTTTAGATCTATTCCTGACATGGTATTAGTGCCAGTTGACCAAGCAGCCCAGAGAACCAAATCCTTGTCTTCTATATGCAGAGCAGGTGCTCAAGCTTGTTGATCTATCTTCCCAGGCAGGAAAACTATATTTTATTTTATATTTTAAGAAAACTATATTTTAACTAAATCCTCTCTATAATGCTAAGACAGAAAGAACACAAATACTATAATCTTTAGTCCATGTATTTCTCACAGAATATAGTATAATGACTGTTTTAGACTTCAAATTCGTTTGCTCAGTGTGTCATAGAAAGTCACAAAGTGTCCAAGGAGGTTTCTAGACAAAGTTTATTGGTAGTTTATGGTTCTAGTATAAGGGAGAACTCTTGGTGAACTAGTATCTTCTAGCTGGCTTGGTCACAGGTTTTGAGTTCCTTTACATTGAGGTTGAGAACATCTGTCTAATCAGGTAATTTTCATGTTCATTACCAGTTACACTTACCTCCAGTAACAGTGTTTAATTCATTAGTCTGCACATGGATGATTAGTTCCAAAGACTGGAGCACCATATTAGAGATGGTGCATGCCTACTGGAGATCAATGGGACACAGCTGTGTGAAGTGGGTTGCTTCAATCCTACTGACCCAGGAAGGTCAAATAGCAGACAAGCTGTTTAATATTGCACAAGCACCCGGACTAGAAATTTTCCTCTACCTTGAGAGGAGGGGGGTGGGATTCATAGTCAAAGGCTTGCTTAACTTGGTTTAAAGAATTTAATTTTTTTTCCATTGGACAGTATTGGCATATCAGACTATAGGTTAGGCAAGTTGTTTAATTGATTCTGAGAAAGTTATAGGTTGGGCTTCTTGATGGGAGTGAAGATCCAAATCCAGTTCCTGTTCTATCTCAATTCTGACATTAATTTATGAGTAGCCCAAGACTGAATAAATTACCAAACATGTTGCTGGTAATGAGAATGTGGTTAATCATTGTAGGAGAAAGTCATTATAGGTGAGGCTGGGAGAAGGGCTGAAATGAATCTTGTGGTGTTATGTTGGAATCAGAAACATCAGTAACCATTTTTGGACCTATGATTATGTGTATGAATATGTGTAAGTGTGTATGTGTGTGGGTGAGTATAATGATAGTTATTTCCTCTTTCTGACCCTGATTGAGACAGCAATAGGAGCAATGAACCCCCAGGTCTTGGTTTCTAAGCACAACTTTCCAATGAAAGAAGCAGGTTTCCTTGGAAAATTAGTTGACTCCAAAACTGTGGAAGAGAAAATGCAAAATACATAAGAATTATCTTTAATGCTCGGAAACAAGAAATTATTTTTTTTAAAGGATGAGGACATGCTGAAAAAACACAATAGTCAACCCATAGGAGCACCTAGTGGTCAAAAATAGAACAATTTGAAGATAAAAATACATGCCAGGGCTGTATTTTCATGTATATAAACATATATTATAAATTGACACTGTTCTATTCTGACATATGTAAGAAATCAATATATGAGGAAGGGAAAAGGGAAACTCATGGGACATATCAATAAACAAATACCATGGTAATTGTAGATAAGAGGCACCAATGGATGCCAAATTGAGTGGAAGCAAAGCTGAAGAGAAATAGGTATTTGTATGATCTCATTATCTCATTAAGATATTTCTTTTTGTTTGTTTGTTTTTATTTAAGATATTTCTTAATAGCCCAAGGGAAAATATTTTTTTCTGCAAAGATACTAAACATATTGCACTCATACCTTTTTTGACCAAGGTAAACATTACCAATAAAAAACCCATACCACATACCCTTGGAACAGATATATTGAGGATGACCTGTTACGCTAGTGGGATTCTTGCTAAAATGCAGCATCTTCCTTTACTTATAAAAAATATCAAACAAAACTAAACTGAAACATAACCTGAAAAATAACTCTGTCAAGGTTAATAGAGAGAGTGAGGGTCATAGCAGAGAAGAGCCTGAGGAGACTTGATGGTAAAATGATGATACTTGGAAGCATAAAAGGACATTAGTAAAAGCATTGTGCCAGCTTTAATTTCTTTATTTTGATTATTATACCAACATAGATTTTATAATAGTGGAATTTTGATAAACTAAACATGGGAACTCTGCATCAATTTTGTTGTTTTACTAACATCAAAAAATATGAAAAAAGTTTCATGCCTACATCAGTTAAGGCAGAACTACCCTGTGAGTTAAGAGGAAACATATTTTTGAGCTAGTGCTAATGTCATATATGCTCTTTATGTTCCCTAATTTAATTTTCCTGAATCCATGTGAGGGGAGCAGTGAACCTGTTATGGGCACAGGAAATAGAAACACACACAAATTCAGATAGCCACAGGGTAAAAGAAGGGCTAGAGTTCAAATGCTACTAGTTTTCAAAGGCAGACTCTCCCCACTCTCCATATGAAGAGTAGAGGCTGTGGAAAAGAATAGTACAACATATGGAGAAATGAGGTATGGGTTCCCAGAGGAAAGTGACCTTACCTTGAAATCCAGTCATTTTCCACATTAGAACAATGGGGAGCTTTTAAAATTTTAAATTTAGGACAACACCTGGTGGTGTTCAGGGCTTACTCCTTAGCTCTACAATCATGAATCACTCCTGGAATGACTTAGTGGGTCATCCTGGGTGCCAGAGATTGAAGCTGGGTTGATTTCATGCAAGACAAGCTTCCTACCTGATATCCATCTTATGGCTCTGGTCTGATCATGGAGAAGCTTTATTGATGATTGTTTCCTGGTCCTTGTCCTTAGAGAGTGGTTAAGTTGGTCTGAGCTGGGGTTTGGACATTGTATTTTATTTGTTTATATTTGGAGATGAGTTGAAGAAGGATTTGAATCTCTGTGCTCAGGGCCCACTCCTGGTGGTACCTGGGGGAACCCTAGATGATACAAGGGAATGACTGCGGTCAGCAGTCTGCAAGACAAGCACAAGTACTGTACCATTTCTCCAGTGTTGGGCATTGTATTTCAATGGTCTCTGCAAGGGATTTATGGTATAACCAGATTGAGGTATTTGTTTTCTTTTTTAAAAGAGCTTTGTTAATTTATGTAAAAAATGTTTGTTTTATGTTTGGGCCCCACCCAACAGTGTTCAGGGCTTACTCTGGTTCTGTCTCAGGGATCATATGTGATGCTAGGGATTTAACCAGGGTTGGCCATGTGCAAGGCAAGTGTATTTTCTTTTTTGGGGGGACCATACCAGGTGATGCTCAGGGATTACTCCTGGCTATGTGCTCAGAAATCGCTCCTGGTTTGAGAAGGGGACCATATGGGATGCCTGGGGATTGAACCTCAGTCCATCCTAGGTCAGCCTTGTCAAGGCAAATGCCCTACCGCTGCACCATAGCTCCGGCCCCAAGACAAGTATCTTACCCTCTGTACTATCTCTCCAGCCTTTGAAGAATAAAGCAATTATTTGATTTGCATTTTTATTACTGTTGTGATAGATGAAGATTATAGACTCTTAGTTTTTTGTTTTTTGTTTTTTTTTTTTTTTTTTGGTTTTTGGGCCACACCCGCAAGTGCTCAGGGGTTACTCCTGGCTGTCTGCTCAGAAATAGCTCCTGGCAGGCATGGGGGACCATATGGGACATCGGGATTTGAACCAACCACCTTAGGTCCTGGATCGGCTGCTTGCAAGGCAAACACTGCTGTGCTATTTCACCAGGCCCAGACTCTTAATTTTGATTGTTATCAAGGGTCATCTATTTGGTGGTGACACTAGAGACCCAATGATAGTGTTCAGAGTATGTGGGAAGTGCTAGGCAGGATTCAAAGTCAAGTTTTTATGCTTTTAAGGCAAATACTCAGCTCTCCTTGGCCTCTGAGTCTGGCCTTCTAAAGAGATTAGTGAACTCACTGTCCAGACACAAGCTGACCTCTGTCCAAGTCTGTTTTGTTTGTTTTTAGGCCACTCCCAGTGATCCTTAGGGGTTATTCCTGGCTCTGCGCTCTGTAGCACTTGGGGAATGGTTCTATATGGAGGAAATCAAACCAGGGTGGGCTGTGTGTGGGGCAACACTCTTGCTGCACTATTAGTCCTCCGTTACAAGTCTGAGCCTCCTTGCTGAGCAGAGCCTAGCTTAGCACAAAGAACAGGGAGCTGTGTCCCAGGTTGCTTTCTCTCTACTTCAACCCTCACATCTCCTGCCCAGAGTTCCCACGTTTGTTTCCCTTTGTTGGTGTAATAAGATATTCGACCCTGAGATGAGACTGACCAGCCTGCCTGTCCTCGGAAAAAGACCTGATGTCAGACAGTAAGAATTCAGACTGGAACATTCTGGCTCTGGTTCCATGGATGGTCTCCCTAACCGGTCTCTTTTGTGTGCCATGTACACTATGGTCACTGCTCTGCACTGGTGCATCAAGGCCTATTTAAAGCAGAAAATATGTCCATCAATGCAAAGGAAAATTTCATAACTATATGCGAAGTGAAATAAGGCAAGGGAGAGAGAGATAGACACAGAATAGTCTCACTCATCTATAGGATTTAAGAAAAATAAAAGATTATTGTAGTAACACCCAGAGACAATAGAGATGAGACTGGAAGGACTGGCTCAAGATATGAACACAAAGTGTGGTGAGTGCAATTAGAAAAATAATCACACTAACAACTATCATGTGGGGGAGGAGGGAGTTGGGGGGCATTGGTGGTGGGAATGTTGCACTGGTGAAGGGTTGTGTTCTTTTTTTATAACTGAAACCCAACTACAAATATGTTTGTAATTATGGTGCTTAAATAAATATATTATTTTAGAAATAAAGCAGAAAATAGCATCTGTCACCACCTGCTCTAAACTTTCAAGAGCTCCTCATCTTTCTCAAAATAAAATTCCAAATGTGGGGTCTGAGTCCCAGCCCAGCATCCGGTGAGACTTTGCTCCCTTAGCCTCTGCACACAATCCTACGTGGATTCCTCTGTTACCCTGGAAAGGCCTATCTCCAAGTGTCATATGCCTGGCTTACTGGTTCTGCAGGTGGCAACTCCCAGTCACACCTTCTCTGGAGATGTTTTTAGTGGACATCTCTACTTTTTCCTTTGTCACACATTAGTGCTTATTTGTAGAACTTTACATCACCTGCACCTACAATAGCAGAGGCTTAGGATATGGGCCAGATAGATGGTGGTGACTGCCCTTCTTGTGAGGGCTCTGGGTGCCTGGCTCCTTTAACCGGCCTCTGGAACTGTGTGTGTATATTTCTGAATCTTAGGTTTGTGAACTTCTGAATTGTGTGTGCACTTCTGAATTCTCTGGTTGTAACTTCTGAATTCTCTCTGTGTTCAGAGTTTATTGTTCTAAATTCTTGGTGTATTTTTGAATTCTCTGTGGTTTTTATTTATTTTTTAATTTTGTTGTGACTTCTGAATTATTTGTGAATTTCTGATTTCTTGGGGTATGTGCCTCTTCCAGATCTCAGGATGGCCTTTTCTTCCTTCTGTACCTCTGACTTTGCCTGTGATGAGGTGACCTCTGAACCAGCATCAGCTACCAGCCTTTGGACATAGAGGGAAACAGACTGAGTTCTTGGGATTCTTCAAGGGCCTCAAGATCAGTCTCTGGGGTCAACTGAGGTGTTGGATTACTCAGATATATCCTGGGAAGAAAAGGAACCCCCTAGGGGCCTTGCACGCAACCAACCTGGGTTTGATTCCTGGCATCCCATATGGTCCCCTGAGCCTATTGGGTGATTTCTGAGCTCAGATCCAGGAGTAACCCCTGAGCACCACTGGATGGGGCCCACAAACAAAACAAAACTAAAAAAAAAAAAAAAAAAAAAAAAGGAACTGCTAGTTTGTCTTAGAGCTGATGGAAGATCTAAGCTGTGAACTGGGGTATTAAAAGCTTATGATCTGTTTTATCCTTTAAGATTTTGAGGTTGGTGAAAACAACAAAGAGATTGAGAAGTGAGGAAGAGTTAGAAGCAGTGAGAGAAAACCCACATGTTTTATGGTGACTCTGAGTGGAGATTCTGGTGTCTCAGGGCGATGGGGGACAGTGTTCCCTTTTCCACCCGGTTAGTAGCACATGGAGTTTGGAGTGGATGGGCCTTCCGAGTCTGCACCGGCCTGGGGAGTGTCTTGGCTTCTGGAACCATCTGGTACTTGTGGGGGATGGGAAGTGAGCTAAAGGCACACCAGGCATTCTGGACTGACAGGAGAAGGCTGTAGAGGAAAATCCCTTCTGCTTGGTTGTTCCTAGCCTATCTTCCACCTCTCAAGACTCATTCACTATCTCTTCTTCCTTTACATGCTCTCCAAAGGCTACTGGGTATTGAGTAGTATTGTTCAATTCAAGAAACACAAACTTAAAAAGTTGCCCTGTTGGGGCTGGAGAGATAGCATGGAGGTAAGGCGTTTGCCTTTCATGCAAGAGGTCATCGGTTCGAATCCCAGCGTCCCATATGGTCCCCCGTGCCTGCCAGGAGCAATTTCTGAGCATGGAGCCAGAAGTAACCCTGAGCACTGCCGGGTGTGACCCAAAAACCACAAAAAAAAAAAAAAAAAAGTTGCCCTGTTATATATGAATTTCACTGTCCTATTTGTGGCAAGTTTCTTACCATGGTGGCCCTGCTGGCACTTGTCTCTATTGTCTCTGTATATTATTACCATACTATCTTTTTTTAAAAACTATTCTGCTGGGGCCGGAGAGATAGCATGGAGGTAAGGCGTTTGCCTTTCATGCAGAAGGATGGTGGTTTGAATCCCGGCATCCATATGGTCCCCCGAACCTGCCAGGAGCGATTTCTGAGCCTGGAGCTAGGAGTGACCCCTGAGTGATCACACACTGCCAGGTGTGATCCAAAAACAACAAACAAACAAACAAAAACTATTCCACTAATGAGTACAATCATTCTTTGTCTATCCCTCTCCCTCTGACTCATTTCGCCTCTCATAATACTCTCCATATCCATTCATGTCTAAGCAAATTTAATGGCTTCATTTTTCCTAACAACTGCAGAGTATTCATATAGATGTGTAGATGTACCACAGTTTCTTTATGCACTCTTCTGATCTTGGGCACTTGGATTGTTTCTAAATTCTGGCTATTGTGCAGCAAATAGAGGGGGAGTGCAGTTAGGACTGAGAAGAGACTACTATGATAACTGGAAATGATCATGCTGGACAAGAACTGGGTGCTGAAAGGCGATAAGGTGATAGACATGATATCCCTTCAGTAGCAACATTGCAAACCTCATTGTCTAAAAGCGAGGAAAAAGAGAGAGAAATAGAAAGAGAATGTCTACCCCAGAGGCAAGCAGGGGAGAGGGCAGGATGGAAACTGGGGACAATGATGGCAGTGCATTGGTGAAGGTTATTGTACATTGTATGACTGAAACTAAAATAAAAACCCAATGAACAACTTTGTAACCATGGTGTTTAAGAAAATAATTTAAAATAATATAAATTTCAGATAAATACTGATTTTTTTAAAACTTTATTTTTAAGGTGTAATATGTCCCAAATAATAAAACACTCATGGATACATTTAGTCTAAAACATTATTTACTGTATATCTGAAATTCAGGGTTTTAAAACATGTGTTTTGGGCCACACCAAAAACAAATTAAGGTGCAAAGAAAAACTACTAGTTTGGTGATCAGGGGTTGATCTTTTCATTCAGTGCTCTGGGGCCATGTGGTGCTGAGGATGGAACTCAGGTCTCTGGCATGCAATGCACATGCACTAGCCTTCTGTGCTATCTCCCCAGTTTGTTTTTGGGTCACACACAGGGGTTACTCCTGACTCTGCGCTCAAAAACTGCTCCTGGCAGGCACTGAGGACCATATAGGATGCTGGGATTTGAGCCACCGTCTCTCCTGGATCTCTGTGCTAGCTCTCTGGCCCCCCTAAAATAAATTTTTAATGGATCACAGAAGCATTAGCTTTTGAGGAGTGGCCACTGGACTCTACTTTTTGTCAGTATCACTCTCTCACACCATTTCACATATGGCTTGGGTGGGCTGCAAGAACACCCAGGAAGTGGGTTGAGACCCAACCTCATTTGTCTGCTTGCTGCTATATTGAATAATAGCAGAGAAGAGTTATTGATAGTCTTTACTATCTACAGTTTGTCAAGTGTTGCCTCAAACAAACTGTAGCTCGTTAAGGTCCAGTCTTTAAATTTTTTTGAGGAAAAAAATATCTTAGGAAAATGTCAGGATCAAAAAATTAACCATGAACCCTTTCCAAATTGTACAGGCCGCCTGATGCCAGCCATCTAATTAGTGCCCTGTTAAGAGAAAAAAGAATGAAATAGATACATTCACATAGATTTAGATTGTTTGGGTTGTTTCACTATAACCAAGTGCTCTCAGCTTCCCAGATTGTGCAAGTAAATGGGTATAGATTAACAAATGCAAGTGAAAAGTCACTTTTTACTGAAGTGTCCAAAGGACTGCTGGTTTCTAATCAGAGACCCCTTGTCCTAGGTGCTTCTGAGGGATCCCAGTGCAGGTACTTTCCAATAGTTCTCATATTAGCCCACAAGCTCGTTTCCAGTTCTGGCCCCATCTCCACCACTCCCCAGCATCTGTCTTTGCAGTTACTTGGGGTGCCTGCACCCTCACTAAAACTGTATTCCAGAGCAGCTGCCAAAATGAACAAAACTCATAAGTGGAGGGGCATGTGCAAAATGGGGGCACCGTCCCTTTCCATCCCCTGAGCCATTAGTGACCTTGCCATCCAAAGGCACAGCCCCTGGTGCATTACAGCTAGCTCCTACCTGCTCTGAGGAGCAAGTACTGTATCTTGTACCAAGAAGCTTCTACACAACATCTAACTAAATAACTTTTATTTTTATTTTTTAAAAAAATTGTGCTCATTTAAAAATAGAGCTGCTGTTCACATTTCATTTTTTTTTCTCTAGAAACTTCAATTACAAAAATAACTGGGACATAAATGGGTACAAAGGATCAGAGTAGCGTGGAGCAAGCAAATGAGAGGAACAGCCCCACTGGTGATTTCTAATCTAGAATCAAGTACGAGTTGATAGCTTTGCTCCTCAGATTCTTCATCTCCTCCATCACCTTTTCTCCCACCTTCTCCAGGGGCTGAGCTTGATCTTTCGCATCCCTAAATAGCAAAAGAAACAAGGACATCTGGGGTTAGAAAACCCATGTCTCTCCCTGGCGCCCTCTGCTGGATGCAGGATTATCCCTGACAGCTCAGTGAAAGTGGGAGGAATGATTAAATCAAGCAAGTCTTTGCAACGTGGATGGAATTTAAATGACGTAAATCAGAAGAATAAGCACAGGATGATTTCATTTGTATGGGGTAGTTAGAATAATTTCATGAATCAGTACAGTGGCTTAAAGGGGGAATACTTAGATAATAGGAAAAACGGAAGAGTGGAGGACAGGGAGAGAAAGTCAAATGAGAAATATTGAGGAGTGGGGGTTAGAGATTCGGGCACAACAGTGGTGTTAAGGAAGGACAGAGTTAAATATCCAAACCACAGAGTCAACAACGCTGAAATCATGAGGCCCAAACTTTAACAACTAACCTTAAAAAAATTGCTTATTATGATGGCAGGATGTGATAGGGAGTTATGAGAGAGAACCTAAGAACATTGATGAGGGGAAGTTGTGTATTGGTGGTATTGGTGGTATTGGTGCTGGAACATTGCATGTCTAAAGATCAACTATTAATAACTTTGCAAATTATGGTGCTTTATTTAAAAAATTTATTCACAATTATGCCTCTGAAAATCAAGTACTTTAGAAATAACTAAAGAGATAAAAGATCTATACAAAGAAAACTATAAAACACTAAACTTCAAGAAATAAAAGAGGGGCCCGGAGAGATAGCACAGCGGCGTTTGCCTTGCAAGCAGCCGATCCAGGACCAAAGGTGGTTGGTTCGAATCCCGGTGTCCCATATGGTCCCCCGTGCCTGCCAGGAGCTATTTCTGAGCAGACAGCCAGGAGTAACCCCTGAGCACCGCCGGGTGTAACCCAAAAACCAAAAACCAAAAAACAAAACAAAAAAAGAAAGAAAGAAAAGAGAATATGAGGAAATAGAAACACAATTCCCTGAGAGAATTATATTATCAAAATGTTAATATCCCCCAAAGCACTATACCAATTGAGTACATGACATTTTTCAGAGAAATAGATCAAACACTTGTGAAATTCATATGGGACAATAAACCCCATAGATAATGCAATCTTTTGAATAAAGAAGATTGGAGGTTTCATTTTCCCCAACATCAAATAAAGTGGTAGTAATTAAAACAGCATGGTACTGAAATAAAGAGAGATCCGTAGATCAGCGAAATCAAGTTGAAAATCCTTAGGCAAACCTTAAGGTGCATGATCAGTTAACCTTTAATAAAGGAGCAAAAAATATGATGTAGAGCAAAAAATAAAGGCTCTTTAACAAGTGGTGGTGAGATAGCTGGTCATTTACATGCAAAAATGTAAATTCAGACTTCTCTCTAATGCCATGCACAAAAATCAAATCAAAATAAGTTAAAAGCTTTAATATCAGACCTAAATTTACAGGTACATAAAAGGAAAAGTAGGCAGAATTTTCTATGATATTGAAGCTAAAGGTATCTTCAAGGGCGAAACATCACTGACCACGTAGTGGAAGCAAAGATAAGCAAATGAAACTACATTAAGTTAAGAAATTTTTGTACCTCAAAGGAATAGATGACCAGGATGAAAAGACTGCCAACAAAGGGGGCTGGAGCAATAGTACAGTAAGTAGGGCATTTGCCTTGCATATGGCTGACCTGTTTGATCTCCAGTATCCCATATGGTTCCCAGAACCTGCCAGGAGTAATATCTGAAGGCAGAGCCAGGTGTAATACCTGAGCATCATCAGGTGTGGGCTCAAAACAAAAATAATAAAAGACTGCCCACAGACTGGGAGAAATTATTTACCTAACATCTGATAAGGGTTTAATATCAAAGATATATAAGGCACTGGTCAAACTTTAAGAGAAAAACAATCCAACCCTATATAAAAATGGGGAGAAGAGATGAACATTAACTTCCTTGATGAAGAAATAGAAATATTTTTCTGCCAAAAATTTTTTTTGTGGGGCTGGAGAGATAGCACAGTAGTAGGGCGTTTGCCTTGCATGTGCTGACCCAGGAGGGACCCGGTTTCTAATCCCAGCATCCCATGTGGTCCCCCAGCCTGCCAGTGGTGATTTCTGAGTGCAGAGCCAGGAGTAAACCCTGAGCGCTGCCGGGTGTGGCCCCAAAACCAATCAATCAATCAATAAAGTTTAAAAAATATTTTTGTGCCAAACGACTCATGAAAAAATGCTCTGCATCACTAATCATTAGGGAGATACAAATCAAAACAATAAAATATCCTCTCACAACACAGAGACTGCTACACATCAAAAAGAATAAGAACAACCAATGCTGGTGTGGAAGCAGGGAGAAAGGAGCTATTTGTGGGAATGTCAACTTGTCCAGATTTTCTGGAAAACAATATAGATATTTATCAAAAACAAGAAATTGAGATTAGCAACTTCACTTCCTGGAATATAACCCAAGGACACACACACACACACACACACAAGACAGAGAAAAACTTTTGTACCCTTATGTTTCTTGCAGTACAATATCCAAACCTGGATATTATACTATCCACAGCAGCCAAAAGCTGGAAACAACCCAAGGGTCCAAGAATAGATGACTAGGTAAAGAAATGATGGTACATATACACAATGAAATATTACTCAGTCATAAGATAAAGTCATGTAATTTGCTGCTACGTGGAGGAACCTGGAGAGTACCTTACTGAGTGAAGTTAGTCAGAGGAAGAGAGACTGACACAGAATGATCCCTTACATGCAGGATATAAAGAAATGTAATTGTGGAATAACTACTACCCAAACACATTAGAAACAAAGAACATGAAAACCAGTATTTAGTAGAAAACCATTGAGGCTGCTGGGGGATAGGACAGGGAGGGGCCAATGCCTACTGTAAAGGGAAGTGTTCAGCCAGGAGAAGGTGGTGCTGAAAGGTAGTAAAGTGTTATGCATGAAACCTTATCAGTAACAGTATTGTAAACCATACTGCGTAAACTTATTTAAAAAAAAAAACCCTCCTCTCATAGAAGCAGAGTGATGGGTGGGAGGCAAATAGGGTTGGGGATCATTAGTGAAGGGATTGGTGTTGAAACATTGTATGCCTGAAACCCAATCATGAATATCTTTGTAATTTCAAAATGTCTAAAAATGTACAGGTTGTTAACTTTGAATTCAATAATTACTTTTATTCTATTCCTGGTATTCCTTCACTATGTTTTCCAATTTGGGGGGGGTCACACCCAGCAGCTCTGCACTCAGAAATCATTCCTTGCAGGCACAGAGAACCATACGGGATGCTGGGATTTGAACCACCATCTATCCTGGGTAAGCCACTTGCAAGGGAAATGCTCCACTGCTGTGCTATCTCTCTGGCCCCTGCTTTCTAATATTTAATAATAAAAAATATTCTTTAAAAATTATACCTTGAATTTCACATTTATAAGAGAGGTAAAGGAACTGTAGGGGATTATCCACAAAAATATAATTCAAAATTATTATTTTTTTTTTGCAGACTGATGATAATGCGTGACTAGCTACTGGGCTCTTAAAGGGGAGACAGAGAGAAGAAAAAACATATATGAGTCTGGAGGGATAGCACAGAGGTAGGGTGTTTGCCTTGAATTCGGCCAACCTGGGAGGGACCCAGTTTGATTTCCAGCATCTCATATGGTCCCCCAGCCTGCCAGAGGTGATTTCTAAGCACAGAGCCAGGACTAATCCCTGAGCACCACTGGATGTGGGCCAGAAACTAATCAATTAATAAAATTCAAAAAAAAAAAGAAGAAGAAATATTTACTAAATGTTTACTTCACGCCAAGCAACCAATTAATGCCTTTAGATTGGCACTTCAATCAGTCCCCAAAACTGCCTGTGAGAGATTTTATTTTTTTCCTGTGACAAATGAGGAAACTGAGGCCCAGCTACAGAGGATCAGTAAGTTGGAGAGTGTCCTTGTAATATATGATGGAGCTAGAATTCAGGCCCAGGTTCATATGTCTGCAGAGTCTGATTTCTTACATTAAACAAAATTCTTTCATCTATTACTTAAAAACTATCACAGCTCTGAAATGAAATGAAATAAAATGACAACAAATGGAAAAATTGAATTCAGTTGTTAACTACTTGACAACACCTTTAAAGGAATATCATAGTATAGAAATTAAACATACATCTAAATAGTTACAGCATTGGAAACCTGTCTCTTTTGAGTCTGAGATATTTAGATTCTGACAACATGGGGATTCTACCTCATCTAGTACAGATTTGGTTCCCAGAATACCTTTCCTAAGACTGACAACATCTACTTACTTCTCCCTTTTGGAGTCCTTGTCATCCAGGATATGGAATTCTGATTCTATCATTCTTGGCACTAATGTAATTTCCATATTTTGGTCACAGAGCTCTCTAAAAAGGAATAAACATGGTTAACAGAATGTTTTTTTCTTCCCTGAATAGGGGAGAAACATTGTGATCATTTAGGAATTTATTATGCAGTTCTTGTGGCTTTTCACATCAGTCTGCCTCCTTTTGTTGCTTTTTGTTGCTTATGTTAAGGGAGCATAAAGCTGATTAATTGCCCACCACTCATAAATAATTGGAAGGAGAGTGAAGAAACAGTGTTTTAACTGGGATTACAAAATCCATATTCTTTCCAAGCACTCATAGAGTGTTCACTGCATTGACCATACATTGCTTAATGTATGGTCATAGAGAACCCTGAATGGTTTTAATCACTCAGAATATGTCCTGTGCCACAATGGAATTGGAATAGAAATAAATAACAATGGAAAATAAAACTATACCAGATTTAGATTTTATTTTAACAATAATCTGGGGGAAGAATAATGAAAAAGCCAGAGGTTCTTTTCTTGTTCTCTGCTGTCATTTAGAGTGGACTTCAGCATGACCTTTCTGGAAAAGGCATTGTACATCCTAGGATCTCTTACAATAACTGACCCCTGCTATTGCAGTACATGAGGAATCAAAAACGTAAGTGAATAAACTTTACTAGGTGGCAGATTTGATCATGGGTCATAATTATGTTATTTCATGGCAAAACTGAGTCACTACATATATGTAGTAAAAGCAAAGATTGTATAAGAAAAGCAAGATTGTATAAGAAAGACACACACTTATTCTGTACTGTGGTTCATGGTTTAGAAGCGATGGATCACAGATACTCATATTCTGTCAGTAAATGCCTAGTGAAATTCATGTCTGAGTTTCAGGGGAAACTTGCAAGGGATACCTTGAGCTTCAACAATAAACTATGTCATAATAACTCAACACAGCTCAGTGCTTCAAAGTTTGGAACTGCCAATAGGAACGCTGCTCAAGTATGAGAACAAACGAGGATAACAAACGAGGATAAAGCAAAGTACCCTTGGAAATTGCAAACGTTGTTCCCACCCTTTTCTCCTGAAGCTTAACCTGCTCTACGTGAATCACTAATCTGGTGCTTTGCATACATTTCTTATTAGCAGTTTCCTCGTGCAAGACCTCATTGTGGACCCTAAATGAATTGCTAGGTAAGTGTTGTGCCTGAAACATCTTTACTGCTTGATAAATGCCAGTTATTAACACTCCTATCCTCCACCTTGCATCAGCTCCTTCTACTTTGGGAATTCCTCTGATGTAGGTGCTATTTTGTTGGCTTGTTTGCTTGCTTTGGGGCCATACCTGATGGTGCTTGGAGGACCAAGCTGTGCCAGGTACTGAGATTGGTTTTGTATCTGCAGATGATTCATTCAGCTCTTGGTGAGAGTTCTCTGACACTAGAGTGGTATTTAATATACCTATTTAAAGATAAAGTCACAGTGGGGCAGGGTTGGCAGCTCAGTGGTAGAATGTATGACTTTATGTTTAAAGCTTGATCTCCAGCTTTCCAGTACTCTCCCCCAATCCCCATTTTGTGATAGAATGCATGCCTCAATGAAGAGAAAACTGTATCACGATAGGCCAAATATCAAGGCAGAATGAAGAAGTTAACTATATTTTGGTCTGCTAAACATCTTCCGAGCAGGTACAATCATACAAAAACATTGTTTTTGGACATCAAAAAGATGAGGGTCAAGTTGCTCAGGATAGAGCATTCTGAAGAACTAACCTTAGACAGTAATTTGAGCAAGAAGACACTTCAGTCTCTTTGCTCACACCAGGATCTCGACCTCTGAACACTTAAGTATTGCCTAGTATCACTGCATGGAGGAAGGTTTTAGAAGAGCAGGGTGTATAGCTGAGATGTTTAGAAATTCACACATTGCATATAAAATGTTTACCTTTAAAAATATTATGATTGGGGCAGGAGAGATAGCACAGCGGCAATGAGTTTGCCTTGCACATGGCCGACCTGGGACGGACCCCAGTTCGACTCCTGCATCCCATATGTTCCCCTGAGCCTGCCAGGGGGAATTTCTAAGCAAAGAGCCAGGAGTAACCCCTGAGCGCTGCTGGGCGTGGCCCCAAAACAAAACAAAACAAAATATTATTATTTTGGTTTTTGGGCCATATCCAGTGGGACAAAGGGATTACTCCTGGCTTTGTGCTTAGAGATCACTCCTGGAGATGCAAGGGAGACCACATGTGGTGCGAGGATTGAATCTAGGTCAGCAAAAGCCCTACCAGTGGTGCTATCTCTTCAGCCCCACATGTAAAACTGTTTAAAAGGGGATAGCAACATGAGAGTAAAAGTTATATTATCACTGTGAATGCTCTCCTGTAATTTCAATTAAAGTACTTTGGCTTGGGGCTTTGATTTCTTTTTTTTTTAAATATCTTTATTTAAACACCGTGATTACAAATATGACTGTAGTTGGGTTTAATGTCACTCTACAATCTACTTAAAATTTCAACCTCTAACCAAAGTTCACATGACCACTGAAAACTTGCAACTCATTTAGTTCTGCCTCTGCTCTCTTTCCTCTTGGGTTCCTGGAGAACCTACAAATATAAATCTATAATAGACTGTTTTTTTCTCCTTCTTTCCTCAATTTTATGTTTTTCATATCTTACTGCTCCCAAGTAGGGTTACTTTAACTTTTAAAGGAGACCTGAAGTTAGCTCTCTTGCTAATGGATTATTGGCTATGAGCAAATAAGCTTGTTTGCCTTAGTATGCCTGTTCTAGTTAGTAGAGTCCTTTTCAGCTAAATTTCTTCTTTGATCTTGCTTCAAGCTTCTATATTTGCCATTTTAATTATAACATGTCTTGGTGCTCTTATCTTTGAGTTTATTTGAAACTCTTTGAGCTTCTTGCATCTGTGAATATGCCTTAATCTTTAAATCAATAAAGTTTTTTATGCTTATTGTGGACTCTAAGCTCAGGAATCTCACCCTATAGGACTTGGGGGCCCATCTGGGGAACGATGATTTGAACCCAGGTTGGCTGCATGCAAGGCAAATGCCCTACTCTCTGTACCCTCGATTGGTAGAGTTTTCAGCAATAATTTCTTTAATTGTTGACTCATTACTTTTTTTCTCCCCTATGACTTGATTGCTTTTTTCTCTCGAAATTGTCTCAATGGTCTTTAATATTTTATTCATCTGTCTTTAAATTTTTTAAAAATAATATTTTAATTAAATCACCATGAAATACAGTTAAAAGTTGTTCATGATTGAGTTTCAGTCATACAATGTCCAACACCTGTTCCTTCACCAGTACACTATTTCCCACCACCAAAGTCCCCAATTTTCTTCTTGCCGTCCCCTAGCCCACCTCAATGATAGATACTATTTCTCCTCTTCCTTTTCCTCCTTCTCCCATACTTCCCCTCCTTTTTCTTCCTCTATGTTTCTCAGTCTTTCTTTCTTTTTTCCTTTTAGAAGGAAACTTACTGAAAGGATATTATGCTCTTGTCCCAGAGCAATCAGTTTCCAACCTCTCATTGTCACAGTGATCTCTTCTCTGTCGCTACCTAACTGCACTCCTCTGGTCATTGTAACAAGCTACCTACCATGGACCAGTCCTTCTAGCCTTTGTCTTTATTGTCTTTTCAGTATTATTACCATACAATCTTGTTTTACAAGTGTCCATATACTCACATTTAAGTGTAACAATTCTATGTATATCTTTTCCCCTCTGACTCAATTCACTTAGCATAAGATGCTCCCCATATCCATCCACATATAAACAAATTTCATGACTTTCATTTTTTCTAACAGCTGCTTAATATTCCACTGTGTAAAATGCACCACAGTTTTTGTAATTTTAATAATTTATTTAAGGACCATGGTTACAAGCATGTTTTGTAGTTGGGTTTCAGTTATAAAAAAGAACACCCCCCTTCACATATGCATCACTTCCCACCCACCAATGCCCCCCATTGCCCTCCTCCCCCACCCCCTGTCTGTATTCAAGACAGGCATTCTATTTCTCTCACTCACTACAATTGTCATGATAGTTGTTAGTGTAGTTATTTCTCTAACTGAATTCACCACTCTTTGTGGTAAGCTTCATATTGTGACTAGTCCTTCCTGCTCTCATCTCTATTGTTTCTGGGTATTATTACAATAATTTTTTTTATTTTTCTTAAAACCCATAGATGAGTGAGAATATTCTGTGTCTATCTCTTTCCCTCTGACTTATTTCACTCAGCATAATAGTTTCCATGTCCATCCATTTATAGGAAAATTTCATGACTTCATCTCTCCTGATGTCTGCATAGTATTCCATTGTATATATATACTACAGTTTCTTTAGCCATTCATCTGTTGTCAGGCATCTGGATTGTTTCCAAATTCTGGCTATTGTAAATAGCACTGCAATGACTATAGGTGTGTAGAAAGGCATTTTTATATTCCTAGGGTATATCCCTAGGAGTGGTATAGCTGGATCATATGGGAGCTCAATGTCCAGTTTTTTGAGGAATCTTAACATTGTTTTCCATAAAGGCTGAACAAGATGGCATTCCCAATTCCCAGCAGCAGTGAATGAGAATTCCTTTCTCTCCACATCCCACCAGCGCTTATTGTTTTTTTTTTTTTAGGTCATACTCAGGGGTTACTCCTGGCTCTGGACTCAGAAATCACTCCTGACAGGTTCTGGGGAACCATATGGGACACCAGAATCTAACCAAGGTTCATCCAGGGTTGGTCACTTGAAAGGCAACTGCCCCACCACTGTGTTATCTCTCCAGTCCACACTTATTGTTCTTGTTCTTTGTGATGTGTGCCAGTCTCTGTGGCATGAGATGGTACCTCACTTTTGTTTTGATTTGCATCTCTCTAATGATTAGTGATGTGGTGAATTTTTTTCTGTGTGCCTTTTGACCATTTGTAGTTCTTCTCTGAGGAAATGTCTGTTCATTTCTTTTCCTCATTTTTTGATGAAGTTAGTTTCTTTTCTTGTTAAGTTCTGACAGCACCTTGTATATCTTCGATATTAGTCCCTTATCTAATGGGTATTGGGTGGATAGTTTCTCCCATTCTGTATTTCCCTTTGGATCCTAGTCACAATTTCCTTTGAGGTGCAGAAACTTCTCAGCTTAATACAGTCCCATCTGCTTATCTCCTCTTCCATTTATTTGGAGAGTGATGTTTCCTCCTTGAAGATGCCTTTAGTCTCAATATTATGGAGTGTTTTACCTACGTGTTGTTCAATATACCTTATGGTTTTGGGTCTGATATCAAAGCCTTTAATCTTTTGACCTTTGTGTGTGGTATTAGTTGGAAGTCTGAGTTCACTCTTCTGCATGTGGCTGACCAATTGCCCCAATACCACTTATTGAAGAAGCTTTCCTTGCTCCATTTCGCATTTATTGCTCCTTTATCAAAGATTAATTGTATGTCTGGGGAACATCCTTTGAATCTCAAGTCTATTCCATTGATCTGAGGGTCTGTCTTTATTTCAATGCCATGCTGTTTTAATGACTATTGCTTTGTAACACAATTTTAAAGTTGGGGAAAGTGATGCCACCCATCTTTTTCCTAAGGGTTGCTCTAGCTATTCATGGGTGATTATTATTCCAAATGAATTTCAGGAATGTTTGATCCACTTCTTTGAAGAATGTCATGGTATCCTTAGAGGAATTACATTAAATATGTACAATGCTTTGGGGAGTATTGCCATTTTAATGATATTAATACTCCCAATCCATGAACAGGGTATGTGTTCCATTTTTCTTGTGTCCTTTTTTATTTCTTGAAACAGTGTTTTGTGTAGTTTTCTTTGTTTATGTCTTTCACTTCTTTAGTTATGTTGACTCCAAGGTATTTGAGCTTTCTGTGACACTATTTTGAATGGGATTTTTTTTAAATATCCATTTCTTCTCTCTATATTTGTGTATATAAGAGGCCATTGGTTTTTGTGTGTTAATTTTGTAGTCTGCCACTTTGCTATATGAATCTATCGTTTCTTCTAGAAGATTTTTGGTTGGAGAGTCCTTTAGGGTTTTCTAAATATAGTGTCATGTCATTCTCCAAACAGTGAGAGCTTTGGGCGCAGCTTTGGAGGCCATGTCTCTTTTGTGGCCTCTATCATGCATGGGCAGGCAGATATGGTTTGTTGCTTTCCCATAGATTAGGGTGTGCCTGCTCAGGCTTGGGTGACATTTGTGCCCTTCTTCTTCATGCTCTATTTGCTTCTCTTTTAGATGGTTTCATGAATCTTGTTTTCAAGCACAAACACATTGATTCATTCCCTGGCTTCTATTACTTTGCTGCTAAATCCATCTATTATGATTTTTTGTTTTTTTTTTGTTTGTTTTGTTTTTTCAGGCCACACCCATTTATGCTCAGGGGTTACTCCTGGCTAAGGCACTTAGAAATTGCCCCTGACTTTGGGGGGGACCATTATGGGACGCCGGAGGGATCAAACCGCGCGGTCCCTTCCTATGGCTAGTGCTTGCGAGGCAGACGACCTTGCTCTAGCGCCACCTTGCTGGCCCCCACTATTATGTTTTTTTGTTCACCTATTATGTTCATAAATTCAGTGACTCCTGATTGCAGTTTTCTTTTTTTTTTCTTTTTTTCTTTTTTCTTTTTGGTTTTTGGGCCACACCCGGCAGTGCTCAGGAGTTACTCCTGGCTGTCTGCTCAGAAATAGCTCCTTGCAGGCACGGGGGACCATATGGGACACCGGGATTCGAACCAACCACCTTTGGTTCTGGATTGGCTGCTTGCAACGCAAACGCCGCTGTGCTATCTCTCCGGGCCCTGATTGCAGTTTTCTTATATTCTCTTACTTTCTCTTTTTTTGTTGGAATTATCTTCTATTGTTTTCCTCAATTCAGTGCATTGCCATATATTGTAAATACCTTTGATGTCTTTTTTCAAGAGGTATATTGTATACTCAGGACCTTTCCACCTTTTCTATTTGGAAATTTAGTGTTTGTGGGCTCCTCTGCTTCTCATGGTTTGGGGCACATTGAGACTAGGAGTCACTAGTGTCTATGTGGCAATTTAGAGTTCACTTTGGGAACTGCACACAGAGCTGTGGGACTGTTTGTATTGCTTTGAACCACTGCTGAGACTGCATTGCAGACTAGAGTTGTTCCCCAAGATTTAGAGTTTCTGGTGCCTCACATTGGCTTTGTTGCTACAATTCTTAAATCTGGGCAGACACACAAAACTAGTGATCTGTTGTTTTTGAAGCAAACATTCTGTTCCTTTCTGACTCTAGGAAAATGCCTGCATTTAGATGTAGTAGTGAATGGGAGAGTGTTGGCTTCTCTCTTCACCTGGGATGGGCAATGGTCTGCTCACCACCTCAGCTTTGAATATCAGTTTTGGTTGCCTCCTCACCTGGGGTTGAAGATGTGCAACCATTGTAATTGCCAGCCTAAGACTCACTCAGACTAGGTCTGGTCTCTTCCTGTTTTTCCTCTTTCCCTGGCCACATATTGTGTGTGTGTGTGTGTGTGTGTGTGTGTGTGTGTGCATGCGTGCACGCTTAAATTTTGAAAGGGGGGAACACATCCAGTAGTGTCTAGGGCTTACTCCTTGCTCTACTCAGGGATCACTACTGGCAGGTTTGGGGGAACCACATGGGATTTGAGGGATCAAACCTGGGTTGGCTGCATGCAAGATTAGTGCCCTATCCACTGTACCACTGTACCACTGTACTGTCTCTTCTGCACCCCCTGGCCACATGTCTGGTTCCCTACTCCTCCTCTCTTCCTCTTGAGGTTTTTGTTGCGACAAAACTTGGCGCCTGCTTGTAAAGTTTCTTTTTGGAGAGCAGGAGCTATGTCCCAAGTTATGTATGTGTATAATGGGGCCAGCAGGCTGGCTTGCCTGTGATTTCTTTGTATTTTCCTGCAGATTTTTGTCTTTGGAAATATCACAGGGGCAACCTGGCTTGGTATCACAATCCCTTTCATGATTTGAATTTTAGCTAATGAAAGTCTGGTTGGATATTAGCCTTAGCTCATTTACTTACAAACTTAGCTACTGTGTTCTTGAACACTCACAGCACCAAGTATGGTTATTTGGCAAATAGACTATACTGAGACTGTAAGAAAAACAAAAGTACCTTTCTAATGTTTCCAATCTGTCTTCTTCTGGCAAGGAGTTCAGAATGGCAGGGACATCTACAGGAAGCATAGCTAAGTTGAAAGAATCACAGCTGTGGGGGAAAGTTGCAGAAAAAGACATAAGTAATCACACCAGCACAATTTGGGGGTATGAAGCACATTTTTCTAAAACACATTTATTCTACCCTCAGGGAAGCTTCAAACTCTTCAACCTCTATCCTATTTTCTTCCTGAAAACCCATGCATATCTCGCTTAAGGAAAAGGAATCAGTTAATTTGGGAGAATATTCTAAAAAACAGATATTTTCCAGAGTTTGGAAATAGAAATTTGAAGCTGGTAGTACCTAATATAATTTTATTACTTGGGGCTGTGAGGAAATTAAATAGTTCATCCTTTTGTTCTCAATATTTTCTCCCCATATTTATACTCTTTCTTAATTGTTCTTCTCAATGTCAAGCCTTCTTCTTAAAGTTGGCAGTCAACTTGTCTCACGGTGGTGGAACAAGCACATTTCTTTCTGTCTTTGTTTCTCTTTCTCTATTTTCTATCTCTCCTTTTTCTTACCTTAACTTCTTCATGATAAATATTTCAAATTATTTTAAAGTAATAAAACTGGAACATACAATAGCAATGAGAATAAGAGAAAGTACATAAATGGACAAAGTTTTCATCGATTTTCATCAATTTCAACAATCAAAGCTGGAAAGTGGACATATATATATAAAAAAAGCAAAGACTAAGAAAGTGTATCTTTAAGGAACATAGCAAAGCTACAAGACATAAAAGAACTGATTCCACACACACTGGAAAGGGTATAGGTTGCAGGTAAGTCAAGGCAGGAGATGGAAAATCAGGGGGATTAATAGGCACTTTGCGTGTGTCTATATGACTCTAGGATGTTTTGTTACATTGTTTTTATGCAAACTGTACCTGCTTTATAAGTATGGAGATTGGTTAAAATTATAATGCATTTTGACAACTATAAAAAGGGTGAGGAAGGTCAACTATTATAAAGCAATTTTAGATAAAAAAGAACTATGAAAACAAAATGCATGCTTTTTTTCTCTTGTGAACTTATATTCCTATGTTATCTCCTCACCTCTGATAAAATTTCTTTCAGTTAAAACTATTTTGCTATACTATTAAGGAAAAACATAGTAAGCAAACAACAAATAGTCAAAGTCATTAGAACTAAAGAATTTGTCCATAGAACTGATCTTAAATGGGAGTGTAATAGGGCCTTGGAACACTGGTGAAGAAAAGTGGGCTCTCTGATGGTGGGTGTGACACTGGAACATTATACTAGAATGTGTAATTAACAATATTGTAATTCTGTGGCAAAAAAATAGTACAGAGGGTAGGGCATATGCCTTGCATGTGGCTTAACTTGGGTTTGATTCTTGACATCCAATATCCCTGAGCCCGCCAGGAATAATTCCTGAGTGAAGAATCAGGAGTAACTTCTGAGCACTGCTGGATGTGACCCAAAACAAAACAAACAAAACCCCCACAATATTATAAATACTTCTACCTCAATAAAATGATTGGAAAACAACTATTTGCTTCATTCAAATATTTAGAAGCATATAGAGCAGATTACTTGATATACTTATAATTTGTGTAAGAAAAAAAATAATCCACTGCCTGGCTTTACCAAAGAGAAAACACAGGAAAAATGTTAGAGAAGCCCAAACTGGCAATCAATCTCCAGAGGGATAACATTTCTCTAAGTGCATCTCTGAGGTTTGCAAAACATTTTAATGTTTTACATATTTTAAAATAATTATCAATCAGAGAAAAAAAACCTCAAACAGAAACAATAATATTGAATATATTAATTATATAAACACATTGGAGGGAAAGAAAAGGAATTAAGGAGGAACGAGAGAAAAAAAATTAAATATACTAGACTAAATGTATTATATTAGATGTCAAAGTTTCTAACAGTGGGAAAAAGGACATTGCCAAAAGAAAATAGGAAAAACATTATAACTTTCTACATAGGGGGCTGGAATTATAAAGCATTAATATGAATTAATGATTTCTAAAAATATGTATTATAAGTTTGGTTGGAGAAATGATATAGGGCTAAGGCAATTGTCTTGCTTCTTGTTGATCCCAGTTTAAAATCCTTGTTAACCACATGTCCCCTATAGGCATCATCAGAGGTCACTTCTGAGCACAGACTTGAAGTATCAATGAATATATGTGCTTATGTGCTTCATATATAGTGTGTGTAATCATGTACATGAATAAGTATTTTGTGCTTGTGCATGTTTCCCATTACTCATAACCCAACATGTATGAGGAGGTCAAGAAATAAAAGCAAACCTAAGTAACAATGGATACATCTAGCACCCAGCTTTTTGGTCTGGTAAAACCATTCCTCCGCACAAGGAACAAAGTTCTACCAAGCCCAGAGGGGAGCTACTTCCTGACTTTATGATAAAGAAGGGAGGTTTAAATGGAAATTTCCCATGAAAACTTTAGTCTTGTGGTCAAAAAGCTATACCACCCCATTCTCCAGAGATGAGTCTGGGGAGAGACCATGGCAAAAACAAGAGTTTTTCATGAAACAACAACTTTCTCCAATTTAAAAACAAACTGAGTCCATGTCCTCCTTCTTTTGTGTGTCCATGTATTGTTTTCAAACGGCAATAGTGGTGATAATAGATTTTGGTCAAACACTTTATTTTTCTTTGGTTTGGTTTTGAAGACTCATAAAGCAAAGTAAAACTTTGATATCCCTAAAGCCAATTCCCAAAATCCTTTTGGACATTTCACTCACTATATGAAATCTGAAAAATTTAGGAAATATTTGGATTACATCATTTTCTTCAGCTACTTCTGATACAGATATATGAACTTTAAGAGGTTCAATAAATGACTTCCTGAATGAATATATTAAAGAATAGAGACTAGACTGTTCTAGTCTAGATATCTAGTTCTAGATAATGGAAATAAACAACAATATCAATGGGTTTTAGAGGATATTGTGCTTAGTGATATAAGTATGAGAAAGACAAACAGCATTATTTTACTAATATGTAGTATAGAAAGAAATAAAAGAAGGGAAAGAGAATGGGACATAACAAATCAGACAAACCAAAAAGTAAAACCCCTTTTGGACTATAAAAATCAATTTAGTGGTTCCCAGGAGGAAAAGAGGAAGGGGAAACCAGTAAACTGGGAGGGCCATGTGGTTTGCAACATCTGTCACCCCCATAGGTTGCCAGGTTGATCTGACTGATCTGGCTGGTTGGGGAGGGTTTCCCTTTTCTCCCTCATACAACTCCATGTTTGCCCTTCTCTCCAGAAGCCTGCACACTCTGTCTCAGCGAGGCACCCTTCCTGAATTAGACTAGAGATAGTCCTTACCGTTGAGGATATATGAAGTAGCTACTATCCAGTACGTAGCACTTCCAAACTGGGACAAAGGGAACAATAGTATGATGAAGGATAGGAAAGCTATTTGCAGAATTTAAGTTACAGTATAAATGGATAATTAATTAGAATAAGGACACATCTGAAATTTAAATCGGTTGCATAATACATAGTAAGCTTCAATAAAAAATAAACAATTTGAACTTTGTGAATGTAAATTTAAGTCAAAGAAAATTAAAAATAATAATATTTAAAAAACAAGAAAAAACTGAATAAATAAATGACCTGTATCATATGGTTTGAGGATACACAGATCCTACAGAGGGGATAAATATACACGAGTAAATATCTAATAAGTAATAGGGCATATAAATCATTCCAGCAAATAATCAATGAAGGGATCATTAATGGGATTAAATTTTTAGAAAGATCCACCTTTAGTACACTATAATTGCTTTTAGAAATGAAAACATGGTCCGAAAATCACAAACTCATGAAAACCCATAATAAAGAAAAATAGAATAATTTCTCAATTTCAATGCAATTAAAGTTTATTTTGAAACCAATTGGCTCAATAGAGCACTCAGTCACTGACCTGAGTGTAACAAGTCATGGTGAAAGAGTTTTCTTTAATTCAATGTGGCATTCATGTTTAATTCATGGTTGAGTCAAGCCCAAGGGTAACTGCATCCTGACTGCTCGTTTGAAAGTACTGCCTCAGGAGATTTTTCCCAAGGACATAGGTTTGGAGGGGGAAAAATAGATGTTGGGGAGAGCCTTTTCTCTTTTCTTAATTCTAACCTAACAACTGATAGACATAGGCAGTCTGTTACTTCTCACCTTTCTCATTGGGTTTAGTGTGCCTCGACCTGTTCCTCCATAGCCCTGCATAGTTTTATTCATTGCATGGGTCAACTTTGAAATGTCACTTAACCCTGTCCTTACCCCCATGGCAAAATGAGCTAGTAATTCAAGGTGGTGGCAGGCCATTGCCATCTGGTGGCAAATGAGTGACTGCCAGGTCTGGGGGCAGGGAAGGGCAGAGGTCCCTAGAGCGATCAGAGAAAGTGCTAAATGCTTCTCATCAGTTTGTGTTAATCCTCACCATAGCCTGGGGAAGATGTCAAGTGCCTCGGGGTTTTCACTGGCCTGGAAATGGATTGCTTAGAGGGCTTGAGTAATGAGTAACTCCCTCAAGGATGTGACATGAGTGGACATCAGTTGACAAGGGCTAGAAAGCCGGTTTCTTGGTGGCTTGGTGACCCCAACTCTCTGAGGTCTCCCATTTTCCCCTCTTACTCTGGAGAGCTCAGATTTTAGATATTTTCTAACAAAAGAGCAAAGATGACGACTCTGGGATGGCAATGGGGTGGATGGGATGGAGAAGGGGTAGCAGAAAAGGAGGGAACCCTATTTGAGCACATTGTGAATCCCGCCCTGGGGGCCCCTTTAGCTATGCTTCACATTAAATTCCGCAGTTGAAGACTGACTGTGAAGCACTCATAGACCCCTAGGATGTCCCAGTTGGTCTATGGAAAGTAAGGGTTGGATTTTTACTTTATTTCAGAAACTTTTGCCTTTGAAAAAAGAAGGAAGAAGTAAAAATAATGTGTTCTAGAATCACAGACTGGACTTCAACTATCTCGATGTAATGATTTAACACAAGGGCAACCATCTTGTCCCCCAGTCCACAATTTTGCTTTGCATGGTAGTCAAACAAATTCAACACACAGAATCCCATATGGTCCCACTGACCACTGCCAGAAGTGACTCATGAGTACAGAACCAGAAATAACCCTTAAACAATGCTGGTTAGTGTCCCCCAAAAGAAAGAAAAAAGAACCTGGGTCTCCCTGGATACAAAGCATGGCTCATGGCGCCATTGGGCCATCTCCCTGAACTTCTCTTTTTAAAGTAATAAATGGAAATAAATAATCACTATAGAAATATTATTGTTTCTAGTTACATAGATTTTTTTTTCTGGAGAAGCACATTATAAATCAGCATTCTGTAACAGACAACATTTTCTTACCATCGCAAGTGGTACGCATCCTTTGATTATCTCTCTTTTATTGCAGTATAGACACGCACCTAACCAGGCAAAACACCTGCACTTTATGTGTGGTGTATCTCAGGGTAAGGGAGCTGGCAAATGTGAAGATCTACCTCCCATTATATTTCTTTAATAATTAAACTTCCTTCATAATTTGCTATATTATTGACACTTAACTTTGAGAAAAACAGTTTATGAGACCAGCATATCTCTTGGAGACAAATAGATGGGCTGTGACTTACCTCTGCACTGTTTCCACCTTAGAGTCATCAAAAAGGGGTGAGAGAACCAGGGGCTGGAACTTCTTCCAGTTCATCACTCCAGGAATAATGTCCTGAAATGAGAGCATTAGCTGTGCTACTTGCTATGTGGTAAGGAAACGCTTAGAGAGGATTTCCTATTTGATTCAACTGACCTTTATCAATTAAAAGTGTAGTTCTAAAATGTGTAGTTTCTTTAAGTTTGAGTGAATTTTCTGAATCTAAAAGACAACTGTTCCAGCACAAAAACATAGGGACAATATGAGACATATGGTACAATGCAAGAGGAAATTGAAGTAGGAACAAGGAAGAGTACTTTCTCAGTCCCTTCTCCCCAATATATATATATATATATATATATATATATATATATATATATATATTAATTAATTAATTTTGGGAACACACCCAACAGTGTTCAGGGCTTAGTCCTGGCTTTGTTTGCACTCTGAAGTCACTCCCAATGGTCTCAAGAAACCTTATGGGATTCTGAGAATGGAACTTTGGTTGGCCTTGTGCAAAAGAAGTGTCCTACCCACTATTCTATCTCTCTCACTCCATTTCCCCAATACATTAGACACACAATCAACATATCCTAGAGATGAAGGGAGGATTTGGCTTGATATTCTGTTCTGGTTATTGTGAATGTAATGCAAATGCATATGCAAGGAGGCTGTCAATGAAGGGCTTTCCAGACAGGTGGGAGCAACTGAAAGACACAGTGCTAAGTTGAGAGCTTCCAGGAGGCCACAGATTGGGCTATGTGCAGGGCAGATGATGGGGTTGGAGGGAGATTAGGGAGAGAGGCAGATGTCTGGTTTTAAAATATCCTGGAGGTCCAAGTGAACAAGCTGGGACCATGAAGAGCTTTTAAACTGAAAAAAAAAAGGCTGTGATTTCAGGGAAAGGAAGATTTGAGGGGCTGAATAGGAGATAGAGGAGGGCACAGTGGTGGATCCATGAAGTTGAGGACAGGAGACCTCACAGGCAGCTGAGAGCACGACTGGTGAAGCTCAGGGATACTCAATAGAAGGAAGAAGAAGAAAATATAAGGCTCCCAGGGCCCACAATACCAGATCACAGAAGAAGAAGAAGAAGAAGGAAGTAGAAGAAGAAGAAGAAGAAGAGAAGAAGAAGAAAGTAGATGAAGAAGAAGAGAAGAAGAAGAAGAAGAAGAAGAAGAAGAAGAAGAAGAAGAAGAAGAAGAAGAAGAAGAGAAGAAGAAGAAGAAGAAGAAGAAGAAGAAGAAGAAGAAGAAGAAGAAGAAGAAGAGTAGATAGAAGGCTAACAGGGCAATGTAGAAAGGAGGAGGCATGTGTGAGGTACCAAAGGTATGAGGGCAGAGATAACAAGGCTGAATTATGGAGTGCAGTGAGTTGATTTTGCTTTGCTACTTTGGAGTGCAAGGGGGAAGTTGGGGGTACCCAAACAGCAGTGGTTAGGGTTTACTCCGTGGCTCTGTATTCAGAGCCCCTTCTCATCAGTACTCTAGCGGTACCCATTTGTAATGTTGGGATGAACCAGAATTTGGCAGTATTCAAGGTTAAACAACTTAAGCCCCTGGACTATCTCTTTTTTGCCCTGGATTTTAAAATCAGAAGGACCAAGTGATAACTTTCAAACAGATGCCTTTAGCTACTACAGGCTAGTCTTTTCTTAGTGAAGAAATGTTTTAGGGGCCTCTTCCCTAATTGGGCAATTGCCATATCACTGCCTTGTCTATTCTGTGACTGATATGTTTGTAGGACCCAAAGAAGAGAAAAGGTCAGACAAGCATGGCTTGTGCCCCACCCACATCATAGTTTCTTTTCACACAGGGTAGGGAACAAGAATAAAGATAAAGAATAAGATAAAGATCAGGTATAGACCTTAAAGGGAAAAGGAGAGAGAATGTTTGAAAAAGGGCCAGCACAAAGCCTTTGAGGGTATTAAGAGTGAAGTGAGGGTAAGAGTTGAGTCTCGCTCCTCCACCTCTGTAGGCTGATGGTAAGGAATAGGTGGCACAAGATTGGAGCTGCTTTTTGTATGATGCCGTGGTGGCTGTGGCCACGCAATTCTCGCATTCCAGATTGGGACCCTCTGTCTCCCAGCCGTTTCTTTGCTCAGCACCAAGATCTGCCTTGAGATCAACCTGACATGGAACATTACCAGTGTGATGGAGAAACCCTGCTTCTGGGTGAGGTGGAATGCCGGAACCCGTGGATGACACTCTTTGGTGGAACTTGTACTTGGGGTGAGAACACAGATGATAATCTATGGAGGTTTTCTACATATGGTCAGATGGGTGCTTAGTTGCAAATAATCCAGGGGCGGGATTCTGCTAGAGGAAGGGGGAAGAAGAAAAAAATTGGACTAGATCTCTCTGGATTATTTATCAGTTAGCTAAAGCAACAGCCTGGCTGCTCTCTGGGCCCTAACCCACTGCTTCAGATCAGCTCGGTCATACAAAAGGATAGCAGAGGTATCTTCACATTGACAGCATTTTTAAATGTCCATAGTGATTCATAAATGGGACTTTTCTGGTCCCAAGGGCTTCCAATACATACCATGTGGACTTACACAAACTCTCGGTGGAAGCCAAATTATAAGGGAAAGTGATTGGCTTAAAGTATTTTTTTCCAAATTTGATAATTGGTGGGAATTTATTAAATAAGCAACCTGGTTTTAAAAAACAAATGGCTACTGGTCTTGAATATAAATATAGCTTCCTTTAAAAATTACTTTAAAGAGGAAGAGAAAGAAGAGGGGTGACATTTGATATGCCATGGAAATGCCAACAATTTAACATTATTTGGGTAATGCTTTTAGTTCAGGAGGGGCTTCATTTGGGTTTAAAGGAGATCCTGCTGTGTTGTTTTTTAAATCAATTTTCCGAGCAGCACGAAAGGAAAGACACAGAACAAGCAGTTATCCCCCAAATAAGAAAATGGGTAATTTTACTGTTCCTTCTAGGACTTGCCCAACACATACCCCACGGTTGGCCCCTTCAACAAAGCTTTTAACTACTCATTAATTTCAGATATTTAAGAACACGTCAAGATTTTATTCTTTTTTGTTTGCATAATTTTAAAAAAGCAATTAAAAATAACAAAATGCCACAAGGCTAATGGAAACCCCATTTCACTGCCAAGAAATAAAATGTCCTCCACAACCAAAAGGAAATGCAGCTAGGCCAGAAAAATGTTACAGCTCCCAAAGGCAGTGAGGGAGAAGCTAGTTGTGGCATGTATATAGTGAGGAATGCTGGCAAAAGGCCTGGAAGGTGGTGACTTGGAGTAGGGTTCAAGAGAGAGAAGGGGAGAGGACTCTTGATTGAACTCAGGATCTAAAGGAAGGAGGTCAGGGAGACAATGAAGCCCACTGTCAGAATAATTTAAAAACATTATAATGTAGAAATAGACAAACCGCTCAATGAGCACTGGGTGTTGAGGGGAACATTTGTGTGCATGTGTGTACATAACATATGTATATAAATGCACAGCATATTTGTAACAACAACAATAGGCTCTTCCCTGTCCTCCCCAGCCCTTCCCCCTTCTCTATTCTTTCCTTTCCCTTCTCTCTTGTCCCTCCCTACCCCTTCCCTAGCTCTTCCTTGGTATACCCAGTGATCCTGGCTCAAGGGCTCACTTCTCACTCTGCTCAGGGATTACTTCCCAATGGAGTTCGCAGGGGCTGTCTTTGGGCTGGTGTTCCAACCTACATCAGCCATTTGTAAGGCACACAATCCTACTTCATTATACCATCTCTCGGGTCTGATTCTTTTCTATCTCTAGATCACAAATAGGATGGGGGACTAAGAGATAGAGGAAACATGTAAATATTGGGTTTCGATTCCTGGAGCCTAGGGAGCAAGATGAATGTAGGGCCTTGGTGTGAGACAAAGCCGGGGTGGCATGACAATACAAAGGAAGATGAAGGTAAGGGCAAGCATGGCAAGAAATTTGGTGGCTAGGGGCATGGGAAGGATGCTTTCTGTTCCCATGTATGTCCCTTTAATAGTTCAGACAGCACTGTGGAAGAAAAGCAAAAGGAGAGAAATCATAAGTACCCCATCTTGGCTGAGCTGCTCCTAGATTTTTTCTTAATTTTTAATGTTTAATTAAAGCTGAATATAACTTTATTCTTGCATCTTCTCAATTGTTTCTTATATTTGCCTCTTTCCTTTCATCAGGGTTAGGTTTAGCTTTGTGTTCAAGAATCCTTTGGTGGTCTGTGCTCAGTGCTAGTTTAGTGATCACCACCAGAAAGTGATAGGGCCATTCTCCTGCTGAGTTCTCTCAGTGATGGTGACATGCTTCCACCTGGGCTTCTTTGCTAGTTCATGGAATTAGTATAACCTAAATGTCATCAATCTTTTGGGTGGGCATGGATCTTTTCTTTTTTTTTTTTTTGGTTTTTGGGCCACACCCTGTGAAGCTCAGGGGTTACTCCTGGCTATGTGCTCAGAAGTCGCTCCTGGCTTGGGGGACCATATGGGACGCCGGGGGATGGAACCGCGGTGGGGTCATGTCCAAGGCTAGGCGCAGTAAGGCAGGCACCCTTACACTCTTCGCGCCACCGCCCGGGCCCCGGATCTTTTCTTAAGGTTTATGGCCATATGATATGCAACTAATGTATAACAAACTGCACAGATTTAATGTATTTAACTTGATGTCTTGACATATGTAATATCTACAGAAACATCACTGCTATAAACAAATATTGCCCCCCCACTTTTGCAAAGTTTTCTCTTGCTCCTAAGTAAACTTTATATCTTTCTTGTCTCACCTTCCATATCATCCATCTATCCATCCATCCATCCATCCATCATCCATCCATCCATCCATCCATCCATTCATCACATCCTATCAGTCCATCCATTGTCCATTCATCCATCTCATTTGTTCATCTGTCCATTCATCCATCTAACTACACATTCATCAAAATCTATTCATCCATCCATCCATTCACTCCCTGCACCTATCCATCCCAGGCAATCACTAATTTGAATTCCTCTATTGATTACTTAAAACTTTCTATGGTATGCTTTTCATATAGTATGCTTTTTCTTTTTGTGTATGAGTTATTTTACTCAAAATAATTATTCTGAAATTCATTTATGTTGTTTTATGTATCATGAGTTCAATCCTTTTTATTATCTGAGTATTCACAATTACATTAGAATATCGAACTAATCTGTTTGGTGCACATTTTTTTCCTTTTTTTTTTTAGTTTGGAAAATGTAAATGTCTTTGTGAGTAGTCTTGCATAAGTCTTTGCTTTTATTATCATGGTAAATATCTAGGAACAGAATGGCTGGATCATTTAGTAGGTGCATACTTACCATTAATTTTTAACTGAACTTTATAAGAAACTGCCAAACTGTTTTCCCATAGTAGCCTGTACCATTTTACATTCTCTTAGTGTCTTTAATTTTAGATTTCCCAATAGAGGTATTGTACTGCGATTTTTTTAATTTGCATTTGCTGATGATGCATTATTTTGAGCATTTTTCCATGTGAATTTTTCCTATCAAACTTCTTTGGGGGATGTTTCTGTTCAAATTTCTCAGCTATTTTTAACTTGGTTCTTTGTTTTCTTTATTAACTTTTAATAGTTCTTCACATATTATGAACTCTCATACCAGATATGTGTTTTCTAAATATTTTCTTTAAAGTCTATTATTTATCTTCTCATTTACTTAATTTAATTTTTAGAAGAGCAAAAATTCTTAATTTGGACAAAGACCAATTAATCCATTTTAAAAATTTTACAGATTGTGGATTTAGTGTTGTATAAAGAAATCTTTATTTAAACCCAAGGTTAAAAAGATGTATCATCTAGATATTTTTATATTCACATCTATGATTTATTTTGTGTTAATGTTTGTAAATGGTATGTGGTGCAGGCTGAAGTTCTTTCACTTTTTTCAAATAGAGAGTCCAAATATTCTAACACGATTTACTGAGATGATTCTTTTCGCTAATTTTCTTTAATCTCCGTCAAGAAAATCAATTGGCCAAATGAACTCAAGTATTTCTGGATTTTCTATTTTTATACTAATACTATATGGTTTTGATTACTATAGCTTTACAATAAGCTTTGAGGTCAGTCATATGTCCTTCAAAGTTCTCCACCTTCGTTCTCCCTCTTCTTTTTTTTTTAAGTGATGTAAAATAATTTTATTTAAAGATATTGACTTAGAGAAATATGGAGAGAAAGCGATGGGGAGAAAGAGAGAAACATGTTTAAGCATGAACAGGGACTTATTCAGAGTAGAATAAACCCCAAATATGTTCTTCCTAGTTGTTTTGGAATCTTTACATACAGTTAACAGAACTGTGATATAAAGGTGAGCGGGGTGAGCCCAGGCTAAAGGTGGAAGAATGCAGGCACTCTGGAGGTGGGCATGATGTAGCAGCTCTGCATGTATAACACTAATAATATTGGTTCTGTACTAAAAATAAACAAGTCATTAAAATAAAGCTATCAGGGTGGAGTGAGAGGAGAGCAGACAGGGTGTTTGTCTTGCATCAAGCTGACCTGGGTTCAATCCCTTGCATTCCATATGGTTTGATTTCCTGAGCACCGCCAGATGTGGCCCCTAAACCATCACCATCATCAACAACAAAAAACTATCATAACAGACTAAAAGTAATAAAAATAAATTCTTGACCCAACATGGTTGAGATAAAGTTGCATTCCATATAAATTTTGAAATAAGCCTATTGTTTTCTACTCCCCAAGATACCCCAACTCATCCTGATTTTTGAAATCATACTCAGTTTATTGGAATATTACTAATGTTTTTAGTCTGGAGATAATTGACATTTTCATCACATTAATCTCCTGATCCATGAACATTGGTATATTTTTACATTTATTTGGGGGGTGGGTGGGTCACACCTGGTGGCGCTCAGAATTTACTCCTGGATCTGTGCTCAGAAATTACTGTTGGCAAGCACAGAGGACCATATGGAATGCGGGGATTTGAACCACCATCCATCCTGTATTGGCTGCTTGCAAGGCAAATGCCCCACCGCTGTGCTATCTCTCTAGTCCTATATATTTGTTTTTTTAATTTTTCTTAGTAGACCAATGTTCAGGACAGTGTCTTAAATACTTTGTTAGATTATCCCAATGTATTATTTTTCTAATGATCATATTTTTAATATATTTTAAGTAAATAATTTTTTGAAAATTTAATTTTTGGTTGCTGGAGAGATAGTATAGAGGGTAGGACATTTATCTCACATGCAGCCAACCCAGGCTTAATCTCCAGCATCCTATATCTTTCTGAGAGTTCTGCCATGAGTGATCCCTGAGCACAAAGCTAGGAGGAAACTATGAGCACCTTTGGATGTGGCCAAAACCCCTTGAAAATTTAATTTATATTTGTTGTTGTTAATCTGTAAAAATATAATTGACTTTCATATGATGAATCTATCCCATAATCTTGATAAATTCACTTTATTTTGACATATCTTGGGGGAAATTCCACTGTATCTTTACTTAAACCATTATTTAATTGCAAAAATCAATAATTTTGGGGGCCGGGAAGGTGGCGCTAGAGGTAAGGTGTCTGCCTTGCAAGCGCTAGCGTAGGACGGACCACGGATCGATCCCCCGGCGTCCCATATGGTTCCCCCCAAGCCAGAGACGATTTCTGAGCGCACAGCCAGGAGTATCCCCTGAGCGTCAAATGGGTGTGGCCAAAAAAATCAATAATTTTGTTTCAAAGAAGAAATATAACTGGCCCAAAGGTATATGGAAAATTTCTCTATATCACTATTATCTGAGAAATGCAAATCAAAACAACACATCAAAGAGCTGACACATATCACATGGGACAAAACAACCTGTGTTGACGAGGTTGTGTGGGGAAAGAGACCCTTATTCACTGTTGGTGGAAATATCAACTGGCCCAGCCTTTTGGGGAAGATAATGTGTCTATTCCTCAAAAAAATAGAAATCGAGTTGCTACACAGCCCAGTAATCCCACTCCTTGGAATAGATTCTATTTTTCAAAGTAGAATGCAGAAAAGATATCTGCATGCTTCTAGTGGTTGCAACACTATTCACAATTGCCATAATTTAGAAAAACCCACCAACACAAAAACATGACTGGATAAAACATCTATTGTACATACACAATAGAATACAACTTGGTCATAAGAAAAGATAAAGTTATCCAATTTGCTTCTATGTGAATGGATCTGGTGAGTACAGTGTTGAGTGAAGTTATTTGGAGGGAAAGGAACAGATACAGAATGATTTCACTCATAAGTGAGAGTAAAAAAAAATTGTAGGAGACTATCAAATGCCCAAACACAAAATACTGGCAGGACATCTCAAAGAGGAGCTATCATGTGATGATGCTGGAGGTGGCAAAGATGTATTCCCAAATAACGCTTTTGTAGAGACTAATTGCAGAAATAAAGGGGCAGAGAGAGCAAGACTTTTACCAAGTATCACTTACAAAAATATAAAGAGGGTCATAATCTATAGAGCTGGTTAAATTCTCTGGTGGCTTCATGTTCAGAAGAGAAATCCTGCTGGGGACCTGTGCTGTGCTGTCCTGCTTCAGAAGGGTGATGACAGTGGTGGCTTCGTCCTGGGAAATGACCAGGAGCAGCATGTTAGTGAAAGATGAAGCCTCAGTATCTCCATGCCAACTGTCACGAGCAGTCCCATCTTTGACAGCCCCCATCTTACATTTTTAATATTCCTGGTAATCCCTGGGCTCTTCCTGATAAAAAGAAAGTTAATAATTGTTCAACTTCATAAAATTCTGCCTAGAGTTTAAACTTAGTAGAAGGCTAAGATAAACAGCAACATCTAGAATTCTTGCATTCTCTTTAAAACTTTGGTCAATGGATAAGAAATGCAAAGAGCCCGATTTTCATTGAAAGGGCCTACCTAGAAAGCTTTATTTAGAACTTCCTTCATTCAGTGTAACACTAAGATCCAGTTTTCCTTTAAAGTTCCCCAAATGAGCCATAGTTAATTTGGTCTGTACTAAGTTCCTTCCCATTTTGGGCACTTTCTTTTCCTTTTTCCTCTACTCTCCAGATACTTTACTTTCTGGGCATTTTTATTATTCAATATTTTCTTTTCTTTTCTTTTCTTTCTTTCTTTTTTTTTTTTTTTTGGTTTTTGGGTCACACCCGGCGGTGCTCAGGGGTTACTCCTGGCTGTCTGCTCAGAAATAGCTCCTGGCAGGCATGGGGGGACCATATGGGACACCGGAATTCGAACCAACCACCTTTGGTCCTGGATAGGCTGCTTGCAAGGCAAACGCCGCTGTGCTATCTCTCTGGGCCCTACTCAATATTTTCATTCTTGGAAATGTTGATGAACCTAGAAATTATAGAAATATACATAAAACCTCCCATCACTGCTCCTCCATCAATAATCGGCACCAGGAAAAAAGGCAGGCAGAACTGGAATCCTGGAAGGTGGTCTGTGTTACCTCAGCTCCCTGCTTCAGGGCTCGAGCAAGTGTTTGAGGTTTATAACTGGCCGAAGACTTCTCCACGGAGAATGGTTGGTAGCCTTTAAGTTTGTATAGCTGAGGAACCTGAGGGTAAAAAAATGACCCATTGTGATGTCCTTCAAAGCCCAATGCCAGAAATAGTCTTCTCAAGTGCATCACAGGGTTGCCTAACAGAGCAAGAAAAACAAGAAAAACAAGAGCATCAGGTGGGACAATATTTCTTCCTTGTCAGCAACTGGGAGACTTTAGTGCCAGGACCCAGACCTGTGTTGGATCCCAGCACAACATGAGCATTCTTGGACTGAAAGTCTTCACTGGAGAAATACATCAAACATTGGTTTGTCAATTTCAGATATATCCTTTCAAGAACAGAAGAGTCATGAATATTAAAAAAATTTTTTTAAAGGCTAGTAACTTTGTTCATTTCATCTTATGGGTTATTTTTTTTTAGTTTCTAAAATATGTAGTTCAGTTGGCTTCATGAATACAAAGTATAGATTATCCAGAGTAAAAAATCCAAGTTCCCAAATGCTGCCTCTGAAAAAAGAATACTATACACAACACAAATTATAAAGGAAGAAAAATAACTGCAATAGTCTGCAACTTCTACTATAAATTTAGTGCAAGGGTATTTGTTCATTTAGAAAGACATTCTATGAGTTAATAACATATAACATATGACAGCTGGCAAGGGGAAACATGACAGATCTGACCTGCAGCTTGTAGAAGGAGTAACTTTGCTTTATTTGAATTTCTGAAGCTTTAATCGGGACTGGTCCAAGGCCATCGGGAGCCTAAAAAGGGAAAATTTAAATGAATGTATAAGCAACAATCAGCCAAGGTGGTACTGTATCTTTCTCCTGACATCTTGTATTTTTTTTTTTTTTTTGGTTTTTGGGTCACACCCGGCAGCGCTTAGGGTTACTCCTGGCTCTATACTCAGAAATTACTCCTGGCAGGCTCAGGGGACCATATGGGAGGCCGGGATTTGAACCACTGACCTTCTGCATGAGAGGCAAACGCTTTACCTCCATGCTATCTCTCTGGCCCCTCTCCTGACATCTTGAACATAAATGAATAGCTATATGTCCATGACCATAGTTGCTATGTTATATGTGGGGAAGGAGAGCCACGTTGGCCACTGCCTGATCTTGTCTCTTAGTATATGGATATTTTCATCTCTATTTTCTAGAGTTATGGAAACCGTAGTGCCACCCAGACACCAGTATTCCCTTTAGGACTGGAGGATTAAGTTTATAGCTACTGGGAACACTATTGATAAAAAATAGTCTTCCCAAGTATGGGGTTAGGGGACACTCCATGCTGGTAGCATTCTCCCTAGCTTTCGGGGTGCTGGGAGGCTTGGCAGGCCTCCAGCCATTCCCCTATTTCCCCCTGGACTCTAAGGCTTTCCTGGGTGCCAGCTCAGGTGGCCTGAAGTGGGTTCCAGGTGGACTCTTTTAGGGGTCCTCAGGCTTCCCCCTCCCTACTCTAAATGGGAGGGGCATAGGGAGGGGCCGGGCAGATATCTGACTTCTGGTTCCTTGATCCTGGAGGCCAGCTCTTCCCAGGTATGGGGTTAGGGGACACCCCATGCCAGTGGCATTCTCCTTAGCTTGGGGGGTGCTGGGAGGCTTGGCAGGCCTCCAGCCGTTCCCCTATTTCTCCCCTTTTCTCCAGGCCTTCCCTGGTTGCTGGCCCCATTGGACTCTATAGTGGTCCTCAGGCTTTCCCCCTTTCTCTCCCTACACTAAGGGGTGGACACATGGGAAGGAGGGTGGGCTGATGCAGCACTGGTATATATCGGGACACTCACTGGTAATTTTTTTCCCATTGGTCTTCATTTCAAAAACCATATATATTCAAACTAAAAATAAGAGGATGGAGTCTCAGGCTGGGAAGAGACAAATACTCTTTTCCTACTTGTTTACTCTCAGCGGCCTCTTGGCCTCTTCCTTTTTTCATTTTGTAACTGTGTTTGCTACCACACTAGGTTTCTGATTAGTTCCCACCCAAATGCATTTCCCTATATTGAACTGCGGGGAGTCATTTTGCAGACTTCAAAAGGCTAAATCACAGACCAAAGTGGTGTCCAGGATTCAGCACGACTATTTCTTTCTTTGTTTTTTTTTTTGTTTGTTTGTTTTTTTGTTTTTGGGCCACACCCGTTTGATGCTCAGGGGTTACTCCTGGCTATGTGCTCAGAAATCGCCCCTGGCTTGGGGGGACCATATGGGACGCCAGGGGTCGAACCGCGGTCCTTCCTTGGCTAGCGCTTGCAAGGCAGACACCTTACCTCCAGCGCCACCTACCCGGCCCCTGTTTTTTTTTTTTTGTTTGTTTGTTTTTTTGTTTTTTTTTGGGGGGGGGGCCACACCAGGCGTTGCTCAGGGGTTATTCCTGGCTGTCTGCTCAGAAATAGCTCCTGGCAGGCATGGGGGAACCATATTGGACACCGGGATTCGAACCAACCATCTTTGGTCCTGGATGGCTACTTGCAAGGCAAATACCGATGTGCTATCTCTCCCGGCCCATGGCTATTTCTAATGACATAAAAGAGACATGCATATCTCCTTTGAATATTGTAGATATATTCCCTCAACCGCTATAACTATTATTGAATATCCCCTTAAACGGTGACAATTGTGTCTACTGTACTAAGTTAGATTGTTTATTTTCCCCAGTTTTTCTCTTTTTTTTTCTCTTTGTGAACTGTTCAATAAGGAATTTTGGTGAAAGAGTCCCTCAGTTTAATGCCTATGTT
Source organism: Suncus etruscus (assembly GCF_024139225.1). Lineage (NCBI taxonomy): Eukaryota > Metazoa > Chordata > Mammalia > Eulipotyphla > Soricidae > Suncus > Suncus etruscus. The sequence continues at coordinate 63,708,672 of NC_064852.1, read as the reverse complement.
TGAACCAGGTCACAGGGATTGTTGGAATTGTTCTTGCGGCCCCCTTATGCGCTGATAACACCATGTGGCATTATTCCTTGTTTGCATAGGCACGTTAAAATGGAAAATACTATATATACAAATAAGTTCTTATCTAATAGAGATAGGAACACACAAATCTTGTGGTGCAATGGGACCTTAAACCCTGAACATTGACATGATGGCCTGGCACAGGCCTCAGAGGTTTGGGCATTCTCCATTCACCCCTGAACCAGGGAAACCATCTATGAAACATCCAAAGTTGTCTATGACATCACCTGGAAGCAATCCTATATCAGGGAAGACTCCCCTGCTGCTCTGACATCGATTTACTCAAAAGAGTCTTTCCTTAACACTGAGAAGATTTAAACAACAACGACCTGTGTACTGAACAGGGCTTTCTGCATTGCCCTTTAATTGTGAGTTGAAATTAGACGATGCTCCGCACCATCCTGACTTCAATGTAGAATATACAGATTCCAGGATCTTCAATACAGAAACATGATACCAACAACAGAGACTGTGTAAAAAATAAAACTGTATTGCACTACAGACAATGACCTGGATTGGACAAACTAGTTTGCCTGGAGCTTAGAATTAGTCTTATGTCAGGAAATTTCAGGGGTAGGGTCTTTTTGTATTTAGGCCAAGGTTTTTCCTTTCCATGTACCCCATACTTTGGTGGGCCTATGCAAACAATAATTGCCACTCTAACACCATTTTTACTGTGCTCCTTTGACTCTAAACCTTTAAAAAAAATCCCACTTAAACTTTTGAGGTTGACTTGAACTAATATGCAAGTGCATGAAAATGTAAAAAACTACTATGTTTAAGTTTAAGGAGTTACATAAATTTTATGGCTTTAGATTGCTTTGTGTACCTCTAGGAAAATTTATAATGTACTGCAATCTGGGGTCTTGGGGGACAAAGTAATTGTACATGGGTTCTGTTTTATCGTTCTTTGATTGCAAGTTTAAAATTGGGGTGCCAGCAGGGGGATTTCTTCTGAGAACTCTGTTTTTGGGTGTTTGTCCTTCCACTGCAACTTTACTTTGTCCTCTTTCTTTGCATCATTGTTCACATAATTAAAAATAAAAAAATTAAAAAAAAATAAATAAAAACAGGGCCGGAGAGATAGCATGGAGATAAGGCATTTGCCTTTCATGCTGAAGGTCATTGGTTCAAATCTCGGTATCCCATATGGTCCCCCAAGCCTGCCAGGAGCGATTTCTGAGTGTGAGGCCAGGAGTAACGCCTGAGTGCTGCTGGGTGTGACCCCAAAACAAACAAACAACAAAAAAACCCCAAAAATAAATGAATAAAAACAACCTGCAGGGGTCACTCTTTAGGAGCTGCTTTCACTAAAAAGGGCCCATCTCACTGAAGGTCATATAACTGCCAATGCAGCCCTTTTCTAAGGACAGTTTAGACAAAAATGTGGGTACTGAGACTTGTCTACCTACACCAGTTCCAGAGATTCCTCAGCTGAAGTTTCTGTACTGAAGGATTCTAGTCCTACATCTCTCATTCACTCCAGGGCTTCCCTCCCAAAGATCCCAATGCCAACAGCATTCCCTGATGAACTCCCTGACTGTTATATGTTGCAGATGCCCAAAATATCCAAAAGGGTCCCTAATAAATTTACACACAATAAATACTGTATTTCACTACTCTAACATACCATCATGAAATAAATATAGTAATGCAACCACAATATGTCATCCATTCCTAGACATTTTCCATTGTCAAAGGTGGAAAATAAAAATGTGATTTTTAGGATTGAAATATTCACTAGATATGAAATTAAGTTAAAGTTTTCTTTAAATTAATTTCTTACTAGTGCTGAGCAGCAGAAAATGAATGAAATGAACAAATTTTAAATTATTCAGAAATAATAAGTGAGATTCTACTCTACCACCCTTTCTATTGGTCAGTTATCATTGATATTCACGGAGGCTCAATTACCATTACTGGCAACCCTTGGCAAACTGGGCTAGATAATCCAATGCTCTGGTGAAGCTCATCCCCCCCCATTCTTCCTAGGTAACTTGACCTTACCTGCAAGACGCCACCCATTTCCTGGGAGGGGTCTTGGAAAGGGTAGATAAGGCTTTGACCAGAGGGGATTAGGCCTTTTTTGGTCTTTTGCCAGCATGGAGGTCAAAGGGAAGATGGCTGAAAGGAGTTAAGATGCAGGGCTAGCTAAGAATGGCTGAATGCTTAAAAGGTTATGATATTGGCCACATATGTGGTGGATAGAGCATGAATAAAGTTGATGCTTCCTGAAGGCTTCCTGAAGCCTGCCTCACCATTGTTAATTATTTAATTCTACACTCTGGCCCAGCAGTGTTACTTGGACCCAGAAGTGACTGGAGTCCTCCATGGCCACACCCTATGTTTCATGTATGGTCAAGGCTTGAACTTGGGCTATCTTCCCAGTCTAACATATGTTAGAATGTTTTAAGTCAGCCCAGCAATTCTTGTGTACTTTGACCTGAAATACTTAACATATATTATAGGATATGAATAGGAAGTTTATTTTATAAAACTAAAAAATTACTTTGGATATGGATTCTCGATATCAGCATTAGTGTAAAGTATGTGAGTTTCTACCACTATTTTTCTTTGTGTCTCAGTTTCTTTTTTATCTCTAAGGTGATATACATTTGTACATATTTGTGGATGAGTAAACAAAAATTATTCAGTTGAAGTGTTTTAGTCACTTGTGGTAAGTACAGCAAAATAGCTATTGTTTACACCATAATGCATGATGTGTCATAAGGCAAGAGAAAAAGTTATAGAGCCAAGAAGGAAGATGAAAAGAAGAGGTGGAAAGGAGAAACCAAAAAGAGGAAGGGTAGGAAAAGGAAGAAGATAGAGAGGAGGAAGCTAAGAGTCAAGAGTAAGAGAGAAAGGAGACACAGAAGGAAGCAGAGAAAGGAGAAGTCATAGATGAAGTGGAAGAAGGGCAAGGAAGAAGAGAAGAGGAAGAGAAAAGTAGAAAAGAAAGGAGAAAGGTGAAGAAGGAGTTGGAGAAGGAAGAAGAAGGGAAGAAATTCTAAATCTGAATTAGATACTAGATTCTGAGGGCACATGTCCTCATTATCAGTTCAACTTGCAGAGAAACCTTCTCTGGCCTCTCCATTTGCCCACAAAGCAAGAGGGTTCACTTGAGAAAGACCCATTTGTTTTTCCATAGAACTTTCTGATCTTATCCCCAGTTTCTGAGCTGCTTAATGGGGCTCAGGTTTCTGCTGGATTCCAGACTGGGAAAGATTCCCAGGTTACTAGAGAACTCTACATGCAGATCAAATGCCAGGAATGTGGCTAAAATGATGCTTACTTTCCTACTGGATACAAGTCCCTGGACTTGAATCTCCCTTGGGGGAGAAAAGGGACTGAAACCATATTCTGGTTTTAGTCTCTTACTAAAAAGCATCTAATTGTGTCTATCTACCACCCCACTGATCCCCAGCTTCCAGCCTGATGGTACCCACCAACTCTTTGGAGTCTTGAGGAGGACTGTAGGTTGGGAAGGCAAAAGGTAAAATTTCTTTTGGGGAGACATAAGAATGACCAGAGTAAGAACCGTCATTCCTCCGCAGCTGAAGGATTTTGGACAAGTCTGTATCTATGAGTGAAAAACAAAGTACCATGTGAGAAGAGTTCTAAATGTATTTAAAACATTTTTTAGCCCAAACAGGATTTATAATATTACTTAATTATTCTTTTCATGCACACATCATTCCAACAGCTCACCTATCATGATGTTCCTGCTTCCCTCTACCAGTATACCAAAGGCCCCTCCCAACTAGCCACCCTCTGATGTAAGTTTAATTCTATAGGCAAAAAAAAAAAAAAAAAAAAAAACAAACAAAAAACCCAAAAAAACAAAACCCTCCAGTTTTAAAAAGGACACTCATTCACTGCTGATAGAAATGTCTACGGGTCTATCTTCCCAGTCTTTGGGGAAGATAATACGGGTATGCCCCACAAACTAGGAATTGTTTCTATAATGAGATAGAGGCTTTTGAATTAGTCCTCATAAGTATTTCAATTGGTTTCCTTTGGTTTTCTTTTCCCATTGTCTTTTCATCTGGATTTATTCCTTCCCTTGGGGCGTGGCTTTGATTTTTTTGTTTTAAATCTCAATAAAGGCTAATCAGGAGGTCTGAGCTGAGAGCTGCCATCTAGGCTTGTGGTTCCACAAACAACTGGCTTGTGGTGGAGAAACTGGCTGGTGGGTGAAAAGCTTGCAGTGTCAGTTTCTTGCCTGCTAAACCTTCCTAACTGTGTGGATTATTTATTGTGGGGAATTGCTACTGAACTAGCATCTCTTGTCCTACCCAAGGCATGGGATTCCCTCTTTTCCTCTGGGGAATGTGGAATACACAACCTACCATTCAACAACTGGTGCTTGAACAAGGACATTTCTTAATACAAATACCACAACCAATACAAAGCATTTTTGAAATCCATGCTATTTTGCTCTGGAGTGTGACCTCTATGCATAATTTCCCCATATGAACCACAGGACAACTCTTCTTGCACTCCTGCTGACATTTTTTAGGTTTACATTTGTCATGATTGACAGTAGAAATTCTTGTTAATTTATCTGCCATAATTGTAGAATATCCAGATCTTCTGGAGAAGATGAAGGCGTGGCAGCGGGGAACACCCATCCCAGCTCATTGCGGGGTTCCCAACTTGGCTGCACAGTGTGTTCCTATGACCTCTGGCCAAAATGGTGCTGCCCAGAAACTAGTTCCACTCTATTGGGAAGACCCAAGTATCCAAGAACAGATAACTGGATAAGGAAGCTATGAAATATATATATATATATATATATGATATATATGAAATATATAATATAGAATATTACACAGTCAATAGAAAAGATGAACTCATGAAATTACTGTTACATGGATGGAAAGTGTCTAGCTGAGTGAAATGAGTCAAAAGGACAGATAATCTCAATCATTTGTGGGATACATATACATATATATGTGTATATATACACATATATATGCATATACATATATATGTACATATATGTATAAACATAGTAGGGAGTAATGCCTAAAGGTAATAAAAACAAAGAGCAGGAGAATATGTCCTTAACAGGAAGTTTGTCACTGTGAGGAGAATTGGAGTATGTAAAGAAAGGACACTAAGACAATGATAGATGAAAGTGGCCACTCTGGATGAGGACTGGGTTCTGCAAGGAGGCAGTACTATGCATGATACCTCATCAAGAACCAAATTGCCTAATGATCACAAAGAAAAAAAAGTACTTGCCAGAGAGGAAGACTGGGGGCAGGAGGAAAAGTGGAGACATTGCTGAAGGGAAGTGGGCACTGGCGAAGGGATGGGTTCTTAAACATTGTATTCCTATAACTCAATCATAAATACTTTTTAAACTTTGTAATTCATAGTGCTTCAAAGATTATAAATAGAAAATTAAAAAACTCCAGTTCCAATGACTCTAGTCATATGTTGTTTTCTTACTATGTTTCTTTATACATATAAGAGAGATCTTTTAAAAAAAGAGTGCTGGGAATTCCCTCTCTAAATTTCCCCAAAATTTACTATGCCTATGTGGGAAAAAAAGAGAGAAGACACAGCACAAAATAATTTTTAATTTTATTTCTTTTTTAATTTAATTTAATTTAATTTTGGTCTTTGGTTTTGTTATTGTTGTTGTTGTTGTTTCCATTTTTTTTTTGCGCTCTGTTTTGCTTTTATTTCAGGACCGTGGTTATTAAACAGTGTCTGTTTTTATTGCTGTAGTGCTCATTGGATTTTTTGTTTGATTTTTCTTTTTGTATTGCTGTGATGTTTCTCTTCCTTTTCCACTTTCTGTTCTCAAACGGATGTTGAGAGCCTCTAAGGACTCGGCCCATTTTCTGCTTGCTTGACTTTTACCCCATTTTATTACTTTTCTTCTCTTCAAACGAATCACATAACTTGAACCACCGTACTCCACCTCTTAAATTGAGAGGGAAATAATGGAGGATCCCAACACCAAACAGTTGTATGATCACTAAGTAGTAATAAAAATGATCGGACTTAATCACCAAATCCAAAGCCAATGACAAAAGAATCAATACCCAAGCTACAACAAGCTAGACACATCGGGGACCACTTATACTAGCAGCCCCCGGGGGTGAGGGAGGTGAATATGGGATGCAAGCTGGGAACGGGGTGGAGGGAGGACAACTTTTGTGATGGGAATCCCGATTCAATATTAATATGTACCTAAAATATTACTAAAATAATACACCTTTGTCAAAATAAAAAAAAAGTGATGACAGACTTTACAGGTTACAGGTTCCACTCATCGAATACATTTTTGATAATTACTATTTCTTTTTTTCTTTTCTCTTTTTCCCCTACTTTTTCCTTCTCTCCTTTCTTCTTCTTCATCATCAATCAATGTTAAATAAAGCCCACTCTGTCACTTTATCTTTAGGAAAGGATCCTTGATACATAAGATTCTGTCGACGATACTACATAGGGTAGCCACCTCTTATAGTCCTCACTGCTGCATTACTTAGTACTATAGACACAAAAACCATGTTTATTCTAAAATGCTCCAGCCACTATCTAACCCTGAAACCATCATTTAGCAAAGTCCACCCCCATCAGTGATGAAGTGCTTGGAAATTGGAAAACCTTCCAACTCTAATGCACTGGCCCAATTTTTTTATTTAACTTATTTTGTACCATATTTACCTATTTTTATTTTCTCTTCTCTTTTGTTTTCCCTTTTTTTCTCTCCTAATCTAAAAGGCAAATGCCCTACTACTGTACCATCACTATGGCCCCAACGTCTCTCACTTTTTCTTTTTGATTTTTTTTTTGGTTTTATTAGGGGGCACACCCGATGATGCTCAGGGGTTACCCCTGGCTATGTACTCAGAAATCGCTCCTGGCTTGTGGGGCCATGTGAGACGCCATGGAATCGAACTGTGGTCCATCCTAGGTTAGCAGCACAAGGCAAATGCCCTACCGCTGCGCCACCACTCCAGCCCCTTCTCTCACGTATTAACATTGTCATGATAATTGTTAGTTATTGTGTAGATAATTGTGTAGTTATTTTATTTATTTATTTATTTATTTATTTATTTATTTATTTATTTATTTATTTATTTATTTATTTTGGTTTTTGGGCCACACCCGTCGATACTCAGGGGTTATTCCTGGCTGTCTGCTCAGAAATAGGTCCTGGCAGGCATGGGGGACCATATGGACATCGGGATTCGAACCAACCACCTTTGGTTCTGGATCGGCTGCTTGCAAGGCAAACGCCGCTGTGCTATCTCTCCGGGCCCGTGTAGTTATTTTTCTAACTGAACTCACCACTCTTTGTGGTGAGCTTCATATTATGATCTGGTCCTTCCAGCCTTCATCTCTATTGTTTCTGGGTACTATTACAACAATGTTTTTTATTTTTCTTAAAACCCATAGATGAGTGAGACTATTCTGTGTCTATCTCTTTCCCTCTGACTTATTTCACTCAGTATAATAGTTTTCATGTCCATTCATATATAGGAAAATTTCATGACTTCATATCTCCTGATGCTGCATAATGTTTCCTGTGTATATGTTTTTGTTTTTGTTTTTGGGCCACACCCGGCGTTGCTCAGGGGTTACTCCTGGCTGTCTGCTCAGAAATAGCTCCTGGCAGGCACGGGGGACCATATGGGACACCGGGATTCGAACCAACCACCTTTGGTCCTGGATCGGCTGCTTGCAAGGCAAATGCCGCTGTGCTATCTCTCTGGGCCCTCCTTGTGTATATGTGCCACAGTTTCTTTAGCCATTCATTTGTGGAAGGGCATCTTGGTTGTTTCCAGATTCTGGTTATTGTAAATAGCTATGAAATTGATATAGGTGTGCAGAAGGCATTTTTGTGTTATGTTTTTGTGCTTATAGGGTATATCCCTAGAAATGGTATGGCAAATTCATATGGGAGCTCAATTTCCAGTTTTTTGAGGAATCTTCATATTGTTTTCCATAAAGGCTGGACTAGGTGGTATTCCCACTAGCAGTGAATGAGAGCTCCTTTCTCTCTACATTCCCTCCAGCACTTATTGTTCTTTTTTTTTTTATTTAAACACCTTGATTACATACATGATTGTGTTTGGGTTTCAGTCATAAAAGGAACACCACCCATCACCAGTGCAACATTCCCATCACTCAAGTCCCAAATCTCCCTCCTCCCCACCCAACCCCCGCCTGTACCCTAAACAGGCTCTACATTTCCCTCATACATTCTCAATATTAGGACAGTTCGGGGCCGGGTGGTGGCGCTAAAGGTAAGGTGCCTGCCTTGCCTGCGCTAGCCTTGGACGGACCTCGGTTCGATCCCCTGGCGTCCCATATGGTCCCCCAAGCCAGGAGCAACTTCTGAGCACATAGCCAGGAGTAACCCCTGAGCGTTACCGGGTGTGGCCCAAAAACCAAAAAAAAAAAAAAAAAAAGGAAAGGACAGTTCAAAATGTAGTTATTTCTCTAACTAAACTCATCACTCTTTGTGGTGAGCTTCCTGAGGTGAGCTGGAACTTCCAGCTCTTTTCTCTTTTGTGTCTGAAATTTATTATTGCAAGAATGTCTTTCATTTTTCTTAAAACCCATAGATGAGTGAGACCATTCTGCGTTTTTCTCTCTCTCTCTGACTTATTTCACTCAGCATAATAGATTCCGTGTACATCCATGTATAGGAAAATTTCATGACTTCATCCCTCCTGACAGCTGCATAATATTCCATTGTGTATATGTACCACAGTTTCTTTAGCCATTCGTCTGTTGAAGGGCATCTTGGTTGTTTCCAGAGTCTTGCTATGGTAAATAGTGCTGCAATGAATATAGGTGTAAGGAAGGGATTTTTGTATTGTATTTTTGTGTTCTTAGGGTATATTCCTAGGAGTGGTATAGCTGGATCGTATGGGAGCTCGATTTCCAGTTTTTGGAGGAATCTCCATATTGCTTTCCATAAAGGTTGAACTAGACGGCATTCCCACCAGCAGTGGATAAGGGTTCCTTTCTCTCCACATCCCCGCCAGCACTGTTTGTTCTCATTCTTTGTGATGTGTGCCATTCTCTGTGGTGTGAGGTGGTATCTCATTGTTGTTTTGATTTGCATCTCTCTGATGATTAGTGATGTGGAGCATTTTTTCATGTGTCTTTTGGCCATTTGTATTTCTTCTTTGTCAAAGTGTCTGTTCATTTCTTCTCCCCCTTTTTTGATGGGATTAGATGTTTTTTTCTTGTAAATTTCTGTCAGTGCCTTGTATATTTTGGAGATTAGCCCTTTGTCTGATGGGTATTGGGTGAATAGATTCTCCCACTCAGTGGGTGGCTCTTGTATCCTGGGCACTATTTCCTTTGAGGTGCAGAAGCTTCTCAACTTAATATATTCCCATCTGTTAATCTCTGTTTTCACTTGCTTGGAGAGTGCAGTTTCCTCCTTGAAGATGCCTGAAGTCTCAATGTCCTGGAGAGTTTTGCCTATGTGTTGTTCTATATATCTTATGGTTTGGGGTCGGATATTGAGGTCTTTAATCCATTTGGATTTTACCTTCGTACATGATGTTAGCTGGGGGGTCTAAGTTCAATTTTTTGCAAGTGGCTAGCCAGTTGTGCCAACACCACTTGTTGAAGAGGCTTTCCTTGCTCCATTTAGGATTTCCTGCTCCTTTATCAAAAATTAGGTGATTGTATGTCTGGGGAACATTTTCTGAGTATTCAAGCCTATTCCACTGATCTGAGGGTCTGTCCTTATTCCAATACCATGCTGTTTTGATAACTATTGCTTTGTAGTAAAGTTTAAAGTTGGGGAAAGTAATTCCTACCATATTCTTTTTCCCAATGATTGCTTTAGCTGTTCTAGGGTGTTTATTGTTCCAAACAAATTTCAAAAGTGCCTGATCTACCTCTTTGAAGAATGTCATAGGTATCTTTAGAGGGATAGCGTTGAATCTGTATAACGCCTTGGGGAGTATTGCCATTTTGATGATGTTAATCCTGCCAATCCATGAGCAGGGTATGTGTTTCCATTTCCGCGTGTCCTCTCTTATTTCTTGGAGCAGAGTTTTATAGTTTTCTTTGTATAGGTCTTTCACATTTTTAGTCAAGTTGATTCCAAGATATTTGAGTTTGTGTGGTACTATTGTGAATGGGGTTGTTTTCTTAATGTCTATTTCTTCCTTATTACTATTGGTGTATAGAAAGGCCATTGATTTTTGTGTGTTAATTTTGTAGCCTGCCACCTTGCTATATGAGTCTATTGTTTCTAGAAGCTTTTTGGTAGAGTCTTTAGGGTTTTCTAAGTAGAGCATCATGTCATCTGCAAACAGTGAGAGCTTGACTTCTTCCTTTCCTATCTGGATTCCCTTGATATCCTTTTCTTGCCTAATCGCTATAGCAAGTACTTCCAGTGCTATGTTGAATAAGAGTGGTGAGAGAGAACAGCCTTGTCTTGTGCCAGAATTTAGAGGGAAGGCTTTTAGTTTTTCTCCATTGAGGATAATATTTGCCACTGGCTTGTGGTAGATGGCCTTCACTATATTGAGAAAGGTTCCCTCCATTCCCATCTTGCTGAGAGTTTTGATCAAGAATGGGTGTTGGACCTTATCAAATGCTTTCTCTGCATCTATTGATATGATCATGTGGTTTTTATTTTTCTTGTTGTTGATGTTGTGTATTATGTTGATAGACTTACGGATGTTAAACCATCCTTGCATTCCTGGGATGAAACCTACTTGATCGTAGTGGATGATCTTCTTAATGAGGTATTGAATCCTATTTGCCAGGATTTTGTTGAGGATCTTTGCATCTGCATTCATCAGCGATATTGGTCTGTAATTTTCTTTTTCGTAGCATCTCTGTCTGGTTTAGGTATCAAGGTGATGTTGGCTTCATAAAAGCTATTTGGGAGTGTTTCCACTTGTTCAATTTCATGAGTCTTGCCAGGATTGGTAGTAGTTCCTCTTGGAAAGTTTGATAGAATTCATTAGTGAATCCATCTGGGCCTGGGCTTTTGTTTTTGGGCAGACTTTTGATTACCATTTTTATTTCATCAATGGTGATGGGGGTGTTTAGATATGCTACATCCTCTTCTTTCAACCGTGGAAGATTATAAGAGTCCAAGAATTTATCCATTTCTTCCAGGTTCTCATTTTTAGTGGCATAGAGTTTTTCAAAGTAGTTTCTGATTACCCTTTGAATCTCTGTCATATCAGTAGTGATCTCTCCTTTTTCATTCCTGATACGAGTTATCAAGTTTCTCTCTCTCTCTTTCTTTGTTAGGTTTGCCAGTGGTCTATCAATCTTGTTTATTTTTTCGAAGAACCAACTTCTGCTTTCGTTGATCTTTCGGATTGTTTTTTGGGTTTCCACTTCGTTGATTTCTGCTCTCAGCTTTGTTATTTCCTTCTGTCTTCCTATTTTTGGGTCCTTTTGTTGAGTACTTTCTAGTTCTATTAGCTGTGTCATTAAGCTACTCAGGTAAGCTCCTGATGTGTGCTTGCAAAGCTATAAATTTTCCTCTCAGTACTGCTTTTGCTGTGTCCCATAAGTTCTGATAGTTTGTGTCTTTATTGTCATTTGTTTCCAGGAACCTTTTGATTTCCTTCTTGATTTCATCTCGGACCCACTGGTTATTGAGTATGAGGCTGTTTAACTTCCAGGTGTTAAAGTTTTTCTTCTGAGTCCGCACTTATTGTTCTTATTCTTTGTAATGTGTGTCAGTCTTTGTGGTGTGAGATGGTGTCTCATTATTATTTTGATTTGCATCTCCCTGATGATTAATGATATGGAGTATTTTTTCATGTGCCTTTTGGCGATTTGTATTTTTTCTTTAAGAAAGTGTCTGTTTATTTCTTTTCCCCATTTTTTGATAGGTTAGATTTTTTCTTGTTAAGTTCTATGAGTACCTTGTATATCTTAGATATTATCCCCTTATCTGATGAGTATTAGGTGAATAGTTTCTCCCATTCTGTGGGTGGCTTTTGTATTCTACACACTATTTCCTTTAGGTGCAGATGCTTCTAAGCTTAATATAGTCCCATCTGTTTATCTCTGCTTCCACTTGTTTAGAGAGTGATATTTTCTCCTTGAAGATGCCTTTAGTCTCAATGTCATGGAATTTTTTTTTTGTGTGTGTGGCTTTTGGGTCACACCCAGCAGTGCTCAGGGGTTACTCCTGGCTCCATGCTCAGAAATTGCTCCTGGCAGGCACAGGGGACCATATGGGATGCTGGGATTCGAACCGATGACCTTCTGCATGAAAGGCAAACGCCTTACCTCCATGCTATCTCTCCGGCCCCGTCATGGAATATTTTACCTCCATGTTGTTCTATGTAACTTATGGTTTCAGGTCTGATATTAAGGTCTATTATCCATTTGGATTTGACCTTTTCGCCTGGTGTTAGATGGAGGTCTGAGTTTGCTTTTTTTGCATGTGACTGACCACTTATTTCAACACCACTTGTTGAAGAGGCTTTCATTGCTCCATTTTGTATTTCTTGCCCCTTTATCAAACATTAGTTGATTGTATATTTGGGAATGTTCTCTGAATACTCATATCTACTCTATTGATATGAGGGTCTGTTTTTATTCCAATACCATGCTGTTTTAATGACTATTGCTTTGTAATACAATTTAAAGTTGGGAAAGTAATGTACCCCCATTCATTTTTCTGAGTTTCTCTAGCTATTCATGGATATTTATTGTTCTAAATGAATTTTCGAGTGTTTGATCCACTTCTTGGAAGAATGTCATGGGTATCCTTAGAAGAATTGTATTAAATCTGTACAATGCTTTGGGGGGGGGTATTGCCATTTTAATGATGTTATCCCTTCCAATCATGAGAAGGTTACACCTCTCCATTTCCTGTGTCCTCTTTTATTTCTTAAAGCAAGGTTTTATAGTTTTCTTTGTATAGGTTCTTTACCTCTTTAGTTAACTCTGAAGTATTTGAGTTTGTGTGACACTAATGTGAATGGGATTGTTTTCTTAATGCCCATTTCTTTTCTATCATTATTGGTGTATAAGAAGGCCATTGATTTTTGTGTGTTAATTTTGTAGCCTGCCACTTTGCTATTTGAATCTATTGTTTCTAGAAGCTTTTTGTAGAGTCTTTAGGGTTTTCTAAATATTGTATCATGCCATCTGCAAACAAGAGCTTGACTTCTTCCTTTTCTATCAGAATGCCCTTGATATCTTTTTCTTGCCTAATTGCTATTGCAAGAACTTCCAGCACTATATTGAATAGGAGTGGTGAGAGAGTGCAGCCTTGTCTTGTACCAGATTTTAGAGGAAAGGCTTCTGTTTATCTCCACTGAAAATAATATTTGCCATTTGCTTGTAGTAAATGGCCTTGACTATATTGAGAAAAGTTCCTTCCATTACCATCTTGATTAGAGGTTTTGTCAATAATGAGTGCTGGACCTTATGGAATATTTTCTCTCCATCTATTGATCTGATCATTTGGTTTTTATTTTTCTTTTTGTTGATATGGTGTATTATGTTAATTGATTTACATATGTTAAATCATCCTTACGTTCCTGAAATAAAACCTACTTGGTCATGGGGTATGATCTTTTTATTTTATTTTATTTTATTTTATTTTATTTTATTTAAATACCTTGATTACATACATGATTGTGTTTGGGTTTCACTCATGTAAAGAATCTTCTTGATCAGGTATTGGATCCTATTTGCCAGGATTTTATTGAGGATCTTTGCATCTATATTCATCAGAGATATTGGTTTGTGGTTTTCTTTCTTTCTTTCTTTCTTTCTTTCTTTCTTTCTTTCTTTCTTTCTTTCTTTCTTTCTTTCTTTCTTTCTTTCTTTCTTTCTTTCTTTCTTTCTTTCTTTCTTTCTTTCTTTCTTTCTTTCTTTCTTTCTTTATCTTTCTTCTTTCTTTCTCCCTTCCTTCCTTCTTTCTTCTTTCTTTCTTTCTTTCTTTCTTTCTTTCTTTCTTTCTTTCTTTCTTTCTTTCTTTCTTTCTTTCTTTCTTTCTTTCTTTCTTTCTTTCTTTCTTTCTTTCTTTCTTTCTTTCTTCCTTCCTTCCTTCCTTCCTTCCTTTCTTCTTTCTTTCTTTCTTTCTTTCTTTCTTTCTTTCTTTCTTTCTTTCTTTCTTTCTTTCTTTCTTTCTTTCTTTCTTTCTTTCTTTCTTTCTTTCTTTCTTTCTTTCTTTCTTTCTCTTTCTTCCTTTCTCCCTTCCTTCCTTCCTTTCTCCCTTCCTTCCTTCCTTCCTTCCTTCCTTCTTTCTTTCTTTCTTTTCTTTCTTTCTTTCTTTCTTTCTTTCTTTCTTTCTTTCTTTCTTTCTTTCTTTCTTTCTTTCTTTCTTTCTTTCTCTCTCTCTCTCTTTCTTTCTTCTTTCTTTCTTTCTTTCTTTCTTTCTTTCTTTCTTTCTTTCTTTCTTTCTTTCTTTCTTTCTTTCTTTCTTTCTTTCTTTCTTTCTTTCTTTCTTTCTTTCTTTCTTTCTTTCTTTCTTTCTTTTTCTCTCTCTCTCCTTCCTTCCTTCCTTCCTTCCTTCCTTCCTTCCTTCCTTCCTTCCTTCCTTCCTTCCTTCCTTCCTTCCTTCCTTCCTTCCTTCCTCCCTCCCTCCCTCCCTCCCTCCCTCCCTTCCTTCCTTCCTCCCTCCCTCCCTTCCTCCCTCCCTCCCTCCCTCCCTCCCTCCTTCCTTCCCTCCCTCCTTCCTTCCTTCCTTCCTTCCTTCCTTCCTTCCTTCCTTCCTTCCTTCCTTCCTTCCTTCCTTCCTTCCTTCCTTCCTTCCTTCCTTCCTTCCTTCCTTCCTTCCTTCCTTCCTTCCTTCCTTCCTTCCTTTCTTGGCCACTCTGGCCCCAATCTATGATTTCTTTGAGTTCATGCAAACCCTCCATATTTCTTCTCTAAATTTTTTATTTGAGAGTCTAACTAGGTGATTGGCACTTTGGGTCATCAGAGCTGCCATCTTTATTCTCTATGCATGTAGCTGGCCTGTGTTGTTTCTCTGTTGTCCCACTTGCTGTGTGGTTTTTCTACATGTTATGGTGGGGTTCATTGGCTAAGATGCATGAAGCCACGAAGTGAAGCAGAGCAGCTAGGCTCCTATGGCTCCACTCTCCTTGGGTGTTTCCAGATCACCACTGTTCATGGAGCTTCCATATGTGCTTCTGTGCGTGGCTGGTTTCAAAAGCCATAGCCAATGGTCAGGCTGTAGCCCCTTATAATGGCATTCATCGGCAATCTGGCTCCATCCTCCTTGGGCATTTCTAGCTCACCTCTAATTGTGCAGCTTCTGCAGGCACTTCCTGGGTGTGGTTGGTCTCAAAAGCCACAGCTGATGGGCAGGCTGCAGCCCCTTGCAAGGGCAATCTGTGCCAATCCTCATCAATTTTTAATTATTTATATGTCTTTGAAAACTCTTGTTTGGATAGATACCAGGAAATCTTACTGGGTTTTTAGGACTATACAGATAATATTAAATGACAAAATCTTTATCTAAATAACATCTGCTAGGGTTTTTTTTATACAATTAATATAATATCACAAATTCCAGTAATTAATGTAGGAGATTGATAAAACAGTATTTTATAAACTGTGGGTATGGCATTAACTCTGAATTGATGAGAACAACAAAACAGGCATGAATTTTGTTGTTGATTTCAGTTATATGTATGCCCAAACACTTACATTTTTCTCTTTCATCTTTTTTAAATATTATTAGTATTAAGTAAATGATTTACCATGCTGTTAGTATTTATACCTTGGGGAGGCAATGTAACAGCAATACACTTACAACTATATTGCCAGTAACCCTAAAAAAAGTTTAAGATGAACTTTTACAGCAGCCACAAAAATCAGTGATTTGTGAAAAAACAAAACAAAACAAAACAAAATCAGCAACTTGTGGCTGCACAGCTGAGTTCAGTACAGAGATACCACAGGTTTAGAGTGCTCACTGGTAGGAGAACCTTGTCCCTTCCAGAGGTGTATTACCTTCATCTATTGATGGTCTTCTTTGATTCAGTTTTCTCTTCACTTCATCTCTATCCATTTCACGAACAGCTTTCAGCATTTTGAGTAACCGTCGATAAACCATGACCTGGAATTTGAAAAAAAAAAAGTAACAGTTTTGGGGATTCAATTTAATTTGTTTATCCAACCACAGGAAGAACTGAGGCCCCCATACTCAGTCAGAATTCACAGGGTAAATGCTCACTGTCCTTGACAAGGTCATGGAAACTTCAAGAACTGAGAAATGTTAACATCTGAATAGAAAAACAAACACAGAAAAACAACCAGGTTGTCATCTGACCTTGTCATACTGATTTATGTGCCTTCATGTTCTTATATTTCTAGAGTGCAGAGAATGATTGATTCTACTTCTCTCTCAGCCTTTTTCACCATATCTGAAAAGTGAGCCTCTAGTTTTCTGAGTGAGTTAGTGTCATTTCAACTAAAGGTTTTGTAGAAGCAGAACTGAGGATGATGGACTGAGCATACACACTGGAACTCTTGGAAGAGAGTATTACTTATGCATAGAGTGACTGCTAGAGCCATTCAGATTCCAATCTGCAAAAAAGCTTTTTTTTTTTTTTTGTTTTTTGGGCCACACCCAGTGGTGCTCAGGGGTTACTCCTGGCTGTCTGCTCAGAAATAGCTCCTGGCAGGCACAGGGGAACCATATGGGACATCGGGATTCGAACCAACCACCTTTGGTCCTGGAGCAGCTGCTTGCAAGGCAAACACCGCTGTGCTATCTCTCCGGCCCCCCCCCCTTTTTTTTTTAATTTTCTGTGGCCAGCTTTGAGTAAGGTACCAGAAACACAGAAGGAAACAAACAAATGTTCTGCATACATGGGCCTGACACTATAAATGGGATGTGTGTGTGTGTGTGTGTGTGTGTGTGTGTGTGTGTGTGCAAATAGCAGTGATACAGTAAAAAGCACATAAACACAGGATAAAATGCCTTGAGAAAATGGGAACTTACAAGAGTAAGAAACATGAACATACCTGGTGGGGAGAGTGAAAGAAAGACAGCTGTCACTCAGAGAATGCTCAAGCTACTCTCCATATCCTGGAGGGTGCACTCCATAAGGGTCTGAATGATTCCATTTGTGCCAGACCTATCCACCAGTCCTTGATTCTGTGCTCTCATGGTCACAGCTGTGTCCTCTCCCTGTGTCCTGTCCCTATGCCCCCACCCCTCCAAGGATACACGTGCCTATTTCTTTTTTTTATTAATAACTTGATTTAAACACCTTGATTATAAGTAGTTGAGTTTCAGTCATGTAAAGAACACCCCCCTTCACCGGTGTAACATTCCCACCATCAATGTCCCAAATATCCCTTCTCCCACACCACCCCGACCTGTACTCTAGATAGGCTTTCCACTTCCCTCATTCATTTACGTTTTTATGATAGTTCTCAGTGTAGTTATTTTTCTAACTGCACTCACCACTCTTTGTGGTGAGCTTCATGTCGTGAGCTGGGCCTTCCAGCCCTCCTCTCTTTGTCTGAGAATTATTGCAAAAATGTCTTTTATTTTTCTTAAAACCCATAGATGAGTGAGACTATTCTGTGTCTATCTCTCTCCCTCTGACTTATTTCACTCAGCATAATACATCATGTATAGGAAAATTTCATGACTTCATCTCTCCTGATGGTTGCATAATATTCCATTGTGTATATGTACCACAGTTTCTTTAGCCATTTGTCTGTTGAAGGGCATCTTGATTGCTTCCAGAATCTGGCTATTGTAAATAGGGCAATAATGAATATATAGGTGTGAGGAACGGATTTTTGTATTGTATTTTTGTGTTCTTAGGGTATACTAGGGTATACTAGGAGCTCAATTTCCAGGTTTTCGAGGAATCGCCATATCACTTTCCATAAAGGTTGGACTAGATGGCATTCCCACCAGCAGTAAATAGAATTCTTTTTGCTCCACATCCCTGCCAGCACTGCTTGTTCTCATTCTTTGTGATGTGTGCCAATCTCTGTGGTGTGAGATGGTACCTCATAGTTGTTTTGATTTGCATCTCCCTGATGATTAGTGATGTGGAGCATTTTTTCATGTACACATGCCTATTTCTACTATTCATTTTTTATGGGGAGTCTTCTTGGTTCTGTGCTACACAGAGACCACACAGACACAGGCACAGCAAGAGCATCTGGCCTTGGAGGTGCATGAGGTTTTGCTCAAGGCAGGTCATTGCTGCCATAGCCTGGTCTCTTCAGCCAACTGTCACCAGACCTGAAAGAAGCCATTGTCTAGGTACCATAACTGGGGTGAGCCTCTTATCCCTATATTCCTTTATTTGATTTTCACAACAACCTAGGATTCTGGGCTCATTGGTAGCCCCAGTTACAGGTGAGAAAACAATGGCACAGAAGTTAGAGAATTTGTTTGATATTGAAAACATCCAGGAAATAGTACAGAGACCTGAGAGCAAACAGGCTAACTCCAGAGTCCAAAGCTCAGCCACTACTTTTTCCAATTTCATGGCTCTGCCTCCCAGGGATAACCATGCCCTGATGATAGAGTCAAGAGTTTCATGGGCTGGGACCGGAGCAGTAGCCCAGTGGTAGGGTGTTTGCCTTACGCCCGACTGACTGAAGAGGGATGGTGGTTCGATTTCCTGGCATCCCATATGGTCCCCCAAGCCAAGAGCAATTTCTGAGCACATAGCCTGGAGTAACCCCCCTTATAGATAGTAATCCATATAGATAGTAAGCAGTTTAGTGGTCATGGAGAGGGACTGCTAATGGAACAGCTTCTTGTGGTGATAAAATGTTCTAAAATTAGATAGTGGTGATGTTTATACTACAGCAAACATGACTAAAAATTGAATTGTGCACTTTACAAGGGTGTATTTTATGGGATGGAAAGCATATCTCAATAATATGGTTGTCAGGATAAAAAGCCTCCTTATTCAATTTCCTTCTGCTAATTGGACTAAGCAAAATTCAATTTTATCTTGATGTGGAGAGACTTACCTTGCGTGCTGCTTGTTGAAACCTTTTTTGTGCCCTGAACCTGTTGACCCAGGTGTTATTAAAGAGTGGATCAAAACTGGGGTGAAATTCTTCCATTTTCTGGAAATATGAAAATATAGACACCTCTTAAATGAAAAGTTTCACTCTGGGTATAAGCACATAATAAAAGTATTTTAGAGTTTGGTCCTAAATTTGTGATTTTTTTCTGACATTAAGAAGCATGAGGGATCAGAGAGATAGCACAGCGGTGTTTGCCTTGCAAGCAGCCGATCCAGAACCTAAGGTGATTGGTTCGAATCCCGGCATCCCATATGGTCCCCTGTGCCTGCCAGAGGCTATTTCTGAGCAGATAGCCAGGAGTAACCCGAGTGCCGCCAGATGTGGCCCCAAAACCAAAAAAAAAAAAAAAAAGAAGCATGAATTAGGGGCTGGAGTGGTGGTGCAGTGTTAGAGCATTTACCTTGCACACAGCTGACCTAGGACCACAGTTCAATTCCCTGGTGTCCCATATGGTCCCTGATCCAGGAGCAATTTCTGAATGCACAGCCAGAAGTAACCCCTGAGCATCACTGGGTGTGGCCCAAAGGCCATATATATATGCGTGAATTAGGCTTATTCAGCATACAGAGCATGACAAGGGTTGCTTACTAAATGGAAAGAAGAAGATACTATCTGAATTTTAAAGCATTTGCTGTCAAGTAAGAGAAGTTGAAATAAAGACATAGCTCTGAGAACTCCAAGTTTTCTAGAAACTCACCTTGTGTGTGTCTGGGGGGCAGGGTAGGAATCGGGGGAAGGGTACCTCTGGTGTGGAAGGGGTCCACTATGTGTCCTGGTACAGGGGGACTGTTTCACTCCACTTGCCCCTGCACCAGCACTGAGCCTGCTTGAGATGGGCATAGATGTACACATATCCCTAGCGACCCTGTAGTTTCTCCAGACTGGGAAAAAATATATGAAGGAGATAGTATTAGATGAAATTGGATAAAATTGTCTGCAGAGAAGGAAGGTCTAATTTATGAGTCTATTTATCTGGTGGATTTATTGAGGGGGACACAGAGCGTGGACTGGGTGTGCTTGGTGGAAGAAGAGCTTGGGTGCAGGATTGTGTGGCCAAAATAAGTGTGGGGGGAAGAAAAAAAATAGATGAGGGGCCAGAGAGATAGCACAGTGGTATGGCGTTTGCCTTGCATGCAGCTGATCTGGGAGGGACTCTATTCGACTTCTGGAATCCCATATTTCTCCAAGCCTGCCAGGGGCGATTTCTGAGTGCAAAGCCAGGAATGACCCCTGAGTGCCACTGGGTGTGGCACAAAAACCAATCAATCAATAAAGTTAAAAAAAAAAAAAAAAAAAAGATGAGAAACAGCAAGCCCAGAAAAGCAGGGCAGTGAAAAAAAAAAAAAAAGAGGAAATTAAAAAGAATTTTCACTTCTGAAATTAAAAATTGTCCCTGTCCCTACCTGCCATGTGATTCAGAGGACTGGAGTCCAGCTTCACCCCATTTGACTGAGTGTAGTCTCCAAAACCACACGTTTGGCTTCCCAGGCATTGCAATGTTGACAACAACAAAAGGGAAGGAAGAGATACAAAACTGGGGCCTTTTCCAAAAACCATCACAGGACAGAGAAAATGTAGTAGAGGAGCTACACCTAGGCACTAAGACTAAAAAATAACTTCTACCTAGACCCATATCTGTGGCAGAGCCAGGACAAAATGTCACCACCTTCTTCCCAATGAGCAGAGCCTCTGCAGGCTGGACCTGGGAGAGCAAAGGGAAGCAGAAAAGAGATCAGGAAGATAAAACAGAAGCAAGGAGAGGATGAAGCAGCTCAGTCTATCCCTTCATGCTTATGGGAACTCAAGTTACAAGTCTTTTTTTTTTTTTTTTTTTTTGGTTTTTGGGTCACACCTGGCGCTGCTCAGGGGTTACTCCTGGCTCCACGCTCAGGAATCGCTCCTGGCAGGCTCAGGGGACCATATGGGATGCCAGGATTCGAACCACCGACCTTCTGCATGCAAGGCAAACACCTTACCTCCATCTATCTCTCCGGCCCCCAGTTACAAGTCTTGAATTATTTTACTCGAGAAAGATAAAGTTAAAAACGCTGAAAAATGTAGACAGATTATAAATGGCAAAACATCTCCCAGTGAAAGGGAATCCTTTTTTAAATTTCAAATGTTTTATGATTACATCATGTTCTACCAAGTTATTCATATTACAGTTATTTCAGACATTAAATGTTCAAACATCAATCCCACCACCAGTGTGACCTTCCCTTCGCCAGTGTCACCCCAACTTCCAGTTCACCACCACAGCTAGCCTCCTTGAAAACACAAATTTATTTTATGTTGTTCATTACAACACAAAGGCAAATGGAATGATCAAAACTTATATCAATAAAGGTAAATTTGAAATAATTGTGATATCTCTCAATTATGAAAGTCATCGTCTAAGAATTTCCTGGTCTGTGGTTGACTCTAGCTGAGCCTTCTGTGTTACCATTTAGGTTCACTGAGCTTTGTGGTAACATTTTTTTCCCCCACCCCTTCCCCTTAGTGATAACTTTAATGTAACTTTTCGTTCAGATTTTCTGTGATTCTACTGGACTGAAACTACTATAAAATTTTGAGGTGTCATGGGGTCACAAACAACCCAGGACCTATAAATATGAAACCAAGTTAGTGGTTTGGCAATTGAATAAGGTTGAATTGTGGAGCTGGGCCATTTCTTTTGGAAGGTGTTGGTGTGGTGGTGGGCTGCTCTGCCTTCAGGCAGAAAGGTGAATCTGCCCCATCCATTCTGAGATGATTCTAGAATTGTGAAAGGGTTTTTATAAAGTAGCTTAGCCTTAAGAAAACGAGCCATTAAAGAACTCTTAATGATTAGATGCCAAATACCAGGGGAGGTACATACCTTTCCTATATCGTGAATGACCCGACTCTGGTTAATTTCTGTCTTGAGTCGCTGAAACTCCTCCTCCAAAACAGGATCTCCTCTATATAGCTGGGGTTGTCCGGCATCACAGAATTCATAGTGAAATGCAAATGAATGCAACTTTATTTCTCTTTTAAGGCCCTCAAGCAGTTGGTGAAACCCAGGCATGGAGCTGGCATGAGGTGAAGGCAACAGTAAAAGCTTCAAGCACAGTCACAGCAGCTCTGTTGTTGGGAGTCCCCCCAAGCGCACAACAAAGTATGTGACTTTAGGAGCACTGAGGGTTAGTTTATGATCCCAAGTGAACATTTGTGTGACCAGCTCCGTGAAAGAGAGTGACCCAGAGAGCTCCAAGGCTGTTGTGTGGTGCCACAGCCAAGTGCATGATCAACCCCTGGGCATCACAGTAACCACAACAAAAGAATGAGAAGGGAAAAGGGTGGGGGGAGGAAAACAGATCTGACATAATATTTATCTTTCCTAAACACTATGCCTGACCTATGTAATGGTATTACCTTCTTTTTTCTTATTAAAATAATATAAATTAATTCAATGTTCTGCTATGAACTTTAAACTAAGAAAGATCAAAAGTATTCCAAGGTGGGAGAAATAATACAGCATACTTGCCTTGTATGGGGTTTGCATGGGGCCTACCTTAATGCCATTTTCAGCAGCCCATATAGTCCCCAGAGCCCACCAGTAGTGATACTTGAGTGCAGAGCCAGGAGCAAGTCTTAAACATAGTTGGGTGTGGCAGAAAGAGAAAGGAAGAAAGAATGAAAGAAAAGAAAGAAAGAAAGAATGAAAGAAAAGAAAGAAAGAAAGAAAGAAAGAAGGAAGGAAGGAAGGAAGGAAAGAAAGAAAGAAAGAAAGAAAGAAAGAAAGAAAGAAAGAAAAAAGAAAGGAAGGAAGGAAGAAAAGAAAAAAAGAAAGAGGAAGAAGGAAAGAAAGAAAATAAGTGTATTGTATATTCCTATTTGATCTGCTATCTCTGACGCTACTCCCCACAGCCCCTCTGGCAGCTACTGCCCAAATACCAAGTGTAGAAAGCTCATAGTTCAAGGTTGATTGATTGATTGATTGATTGTGTGTGTGTGTGTGTGTGTGTGTGTGTTTGAGCCACATCCAGTGGTGTTCAGGGCTTACTCCTAGCTCTTTGCTTGGGGATCACTCCTAGTTGGCTCAGAGGATCAAATGGGGTTTCAGGGATTGAATTCTAGTTGGCAGCATACAAAAACAAGAACTTTAATTATTGTACTATCTTTTTGGCCCATCCCAGAATTTTTTTTTTTTTGCTTTGTTTTGTTTTTCTTTTTACCTTGTCTTGGGGGCCACACCCAGAAGTGCCTTGGGGCTGCTCTTGGCTCAGTGCTTTAGAGGTCACTCCTGGTGGTGCTCAGGAGACCAGCAACAGGCTTGTATCCAGCCTCCCTTATATAAACCTTATACCCATCTGTAGTTCTCTTTCTTTTTTTCTGAGTGCCTCTTTCAAAAAAGAGGATTTGGGCTGAATTGTGCCCCTCAGTACATTTCCAGTATCTCAAACCGTGACTATCATGTCCTCCCACTGTGCGATTCTTTGCACTGGTAGCCCTAGCAAACAGCTATGACAAATGACAGTTCTGAAAATCCTGCCACTTGTGCCCAATCTCTGCAGCATGAAGCCCCTGCCCAGTATGTCACAAGATCTCTTACAGCTCAGCAGAACTTGAAGGGTTGGGTTTCTAGGGCTCACAATGCCCAGCTCTATTCTCCTATCCTTGAACTGAAGGTGCCGTCAGCAGTGACCCTACTGTATCCCCTCTGGCCCACCAATTCTTATTCTCTGCATGTCTTGTGTGAGCCTCTGATGTAGAGCTTCATCCAGAGCTGGAATTTAATTTCCTTCATGTTTTGAAGATCTTGGGTCAGGTACACCTTATGCCTAGACTTGTAACCCCAATTTGAGTCATTTCCTCTGTCTCTCTGGCCTCTTCTCTTCCTCTCAGGCTTCTAAGTCCCTGCTATACTTAATGCAGGGACTGAGGACTGAGGACTGAGGCCTCCTATCCTTCCAATGTTTTACATGCTTTGTCCCTTTTTCCAAGGCATCTTGCATAAGGCATGGATCCAAAAATATTCTATGAAATAAATGATTTGCAATTAGGTAATTCTGACCTTGTATTTGTTGTTTGCTTTCTGCCATTCTTCACTAAGTTCTTTTCGTAATTTCAGAGGCATAAAATCTCTACCAAGGTGCACCTGCCTACAGAGGAAAACAAACAAAACAAAATCCACAGAGTGTAGCATTGGAGAACTGTAATAATTTTAAGATAGAATGTCTTAGGTTTACTTCATAACTGAATAAAAACCAGTTATTGGAGAAGACACTTTGTGAGAAAAAAACTTGTAGAGATTTGTAGAGACTTCAGCAACATAGCTGAGATGAACAATGATTTCTATAAAATACAGTTTATCACCTAGTGGCACATGCTACAATATTTATGACTTTATAAAAATATTGGAGCCAGGGCCAGAGAGGTGGCGCTAGAGGTAAGGTGTTTGCCTTGAAAGCACTAGCCAAGAAAGGACAGCGGTTTGATCCACCGCTGTCCCATATGGTTCCCCCAAGCCAGGGGCAATTTCTGAGCACTTAGCGAGGAGTGACCCCTGAGCATCAAACGGGTGTGGCCTGAAAAACCAAAAAAAAAATTATTGGAGTCAGACAGAGAGTTCAATGGACTAAGTGTATAATTTGCATGCTTGCAGATTTGATCCCTGGCAACACATGGACCTCCAAGCACTACTGGGGGTGTGTGAATGTTCAACATCATTAGGGAAATGGAAGTCAACACCATGTGATACCAATGCATACACACCATAATGTTTATGATGAGGATAATGACAATTAGAGCTACAGAGGAGAGGGACAGCTTTTGTTATGGATGTGGAGAGATTTGAACCCTTTTACATTATTGAGGGAAATACAAAATGATATTGCTATGAGAGAAAAGTTTGATAGCTCTTCAAGCAGTTCAACAGAAGCACCACAAGTCTTAGAAATTACATATACAGGAATATATAATGTCCATACAAAAATGTTCATAATAGCATTATTTACAATAATAGAAAAGTAGAACCTGCCCAACTTATACGTGAATAAATAAAATGAAGTATGCCTATACAAAAATTATTCTTTGGTACTAAAAAGAAATAAAGGGGGCCTAGAAAGATAGCAAGTAGGACAATTGCCTTGCATTCAGCTGATCCAATTTCAATCCCTGGCACATCATATTGTCTCCTGACCTCTGCTAGGAGTGATCCCTGAGAACAGAGCCAGGAGTAAGCCTTGAGCACTTCTGTGTGTGGCCCCAAAAACCAAAAACAAAGAACAACTTATCTCTTCAACTCTGGAGTTTCTTTCTGAAGTTAGGCAAATGTTCTAAAATTAAGAAGTGGTTACGGTTATGCAATATTGTGAATATTATACTAAAAATCCTCCATGGTGTATGTTGTAATATGTTCAAATTCACTTAAACACTTGAGTTATGTGTATTTTTTTTTCAGTTTAAGTAGCTGGCCCATACCATATCTATTAAAAAGTCTGTCACATGTTTAGAATAGTGGTAATTATTATTTCAAGGGAGAGGAGCATCTGGAGAAGACCTTTAGATGAAAGAAGGCTAAAGAGATCCAAAAACTAAATAAAATATTTTTCCAGTGGGTTACATAAGACACATGTTTTACATGAAGCCAACCTCAACTTGGTCCCCAATGTCACACAGTCTCTAAACACCACTAGTGTTTGAACCTCTGGTGGTTCCTTAGCAGTGTTGGATTAGCACTGAAGGTCTCAAGTAGCACCATATCCTTGGCTCTGTAAAATAAAAATAAAAATATATCTCCACAGTTGGGTGAGGCTACTCCAGGCATCGTTTTCTAACCCCTTGGATGGATGGGTCTGATGAGTCAGGGTAGCGGCGGAAAAATAATACACAGCAGTAGGAAAGGTATTCAGTGGAGTCAGCTCTTTCTGCCATATGCGGCCTATGCCATGTACTTTCTCTCTCAAGCCCAAAGGCAGACTCTCTCTTTATTAACCAGAAACCCATCCACCAGGGTAGGGAAAGTTCTATAATCTAGGTGGGCATTACATACCAAAAGAAGAGGTTAAGGAAAAAGGAAGTTGGGGGAAGGGTCCACACACTACCTGCAAATGGTTAACAGAAAACCACCAGGAGAGGAGCCAGGCTTCCTGACCTCAGCACTAGGAGAGACCCAGATCTTACCACCTCACTTCAGTTACTTGACATACTTTCTATTTAACTAAGGTCAAAGCCCAGAGAGAGACTGAAGGAAACAGAAAGATTTACTGCAAGAAGTAGAAGGCATTATTTTCCATGTAGGTAATTTGGAGGGTTGGGTAGGTCCTGGAACTGGAGACTGTTCTGTCCCTGTTTGGGACTGCATTAGGAACAACCTGTAATCATGATGTTTAAATAAAGTAATTAATTAAAAATCAATGAGTTAATTATTAAGAAAAAGAGTTAGAAAGCTCATGTTAGCCAAATATATACACAGGAATAGACTTGGTGTGATCTGGGGAAAAAAATGAGGCAAGGGGCCTAACTGCAGTTTTAAGTAGGAGCACAAGTCTGATATCACTTATTATTTGTTTTATTTTTGGACTTTAGCTGGCGAGGCTCTGGGGTTACTCTTGACCTCACTTAAGAACCACTCATGGCAGTATTTGGGGGACTATATAGGATGCTAGGGATCCAACCTGGCTAGGCAAGCACCCTTCCCATAAGTAGTCTTACACTAAATTTTAAAATCTATAATCAGGGGCTGCCTCACTTCTGCCTCACTTCCGCCAAGGTGGGTGCTGTTAGCAGAGGCCAGCAGGGAGCTATGTCTGTGTGTGGTGCAGCCACTGTCTGGTCACTCTGAAGAAAGGGGCTATAGTTGTCTGCATTGATTTATGCCTAATAAAAATGTCCCTGGAAAAAGAGAAAGCCCAGTGGAGGAGAGAGAACCAAAATATCCAAAGGACACATATAGTTAACAGTTTCATTTTGTCTCCAGCATAATCAACATAACATGGGTTGTCATTTGGTGTCACTTATCTATACTTACCACTTCACTTGATTTTCAAGCTCTTCTTTAACACACTGTCTGACTTTCTGTTCAAAGAGTGCTTCCTTCATCTGTTTTCGTTTTGAAATATCATCATGTAGGTCCATCACTGAGGGCAAGCACAATCAATGACTATCTAAGTAATCAAATCAGATCATATGTCATAATAACACATCGAATTAGAGCACATGCTGTTTTGAATGCCAAAGCATAGTGATATAACTGGGGTTTGTAGTGGTTCATAAATAGCAAATGAAGCTATAATATTTTTATTCTATTTTGCCCAGGGGCTGATTTATGATGGATCAAGTGCTTACCTTCTCTTAAGTCTTTAACTTTCAATTTTCCTGGTTCTTGATTTAAAACAGTTGCCACAGCAAATGGATTTGATAAATTTATGGGAAATCTCAAGTTCTTATACTCAATTTCCTGAGACCAAATGAAAAAATAAAATTCATGATTATTGCCTTTCTATCATTACCTTAAATGCTTCTAGCATAATACCCACTTTACCTTAAGCTTGGCAGGCTTTATTGCAGGTAGAAGTTGGCGAAAATTTAAACGTGGCATTGTCTTTTCTGAAGGAAGATCAGCTTTCTTAGAAAGAGAAAATAATCTTTCAAATTCTTCTGGCCTGTTATTTAAGAGATGCTAAATTAGTCTGTAATTGGACAAGTCAAGATGTCAAGTTTTATATAATTGGCTATATCTATGTTTCACTTAACAGTCTCAAAAGCCATACCAAATGTGAAACATGGCATGCTAGAAAATGCTGTCATAGTCTAGGAGTATGTATTACTGGGTTGTTGATTTTTAATAACTCAGTTTTCTATATAAAATGAAAAATAACTTCCACTGATTAAGTTTCCTAGAAATTGAATGATTGAACCCTCTGTTTAAAGCGAGATCTTTAAAAAATTAACTCGGGCTAGAAATTACTATAGTGAATAAAGTATTTACTTTGCATCTGGTCAACCTGGGCTTGATCTTTTAGATAATATACAGTTCCTAGAGCCCTTCTAGGAGTGATCTCTGACCATAGAGCCAGGAGCAATCTGAGTAATCCCTGGGAACTGTTAAAAGTGACCCAAAACCAAACCAAAACAAAGAGGAAAAGAAGGAAAGGAAAAAAGAAAGGAAGGAAGGAGGGATGGAAATTAAGGAGGAAGGAAGGAAGAAATGAAATGAGGAAAGAAGAAAGGAAGAAAGCAGTAAAGGAAAAAGGAAGTAAGGAAAGAAGAAAGGAAGGAAGGAGGAAAGGAAGAAGAGGGAAGGAGGAAGAAAAGAGGGAAGGAAAGAAGGAGAACAAAATAGCATTTAAAACCATTTTGTACCTGAAACATCTTTATACTCTGGACATATGTATGCATATGATGATGGGGTTATCAACCCTAGAGAATATGTTCTAACATTTTGTGATGAGATACAATAGAACTCCATTATGTTCATATGTGAACGTCTTTAAACAAGAATAAGTGTATATTTGTATTCCAGCTTTTCATATGTTTATGGCTTTCCTTATTTTTAATAATTATTTTAAGCATTGTAGTTACAAATTGATTGTTAGTTTTAGTCATAGAATGTATACCACCCTTCACCAGTGCACTACCATTAATGTCCCCAGTTTCTTTCCCCAACCTGCCTCTAGGGCAGGCATTTTACTTCTCTCTTTTCTTTTTTGAGACTGTGGTTTGCATTATTGCTAATGAAGGGGTACCTGGCATATCACATTATCCCCTTTCAGCACATTTATGGCATTCTTGAAACAAGTCAGAGTATACTTCCATTCATTCAGATAGTTCTTACAAATTTGCTGAACACCTAGGAGGTCTTGTGGTGCCCCATTGATGATGTGATTCTCAAACTTAGTGCTGCTCTCTAAAGGTGTTCTGAGAGCTCCCTGTGTAAGAGAAACCTGTGCTTCAGGGGTAAACACACAGCCTGTATGCCATGGGACAAGGTGCCTGGTTTGTGACTGAGCTGTGGCCCATCATGCCCATCAGATTTTTGACAGGATTCAATTCTGCTGTAAGGATGGGCAAGTAGCAAACAGCAGTCATTTCTGAGGGTGTGAAAAGGCAGCATCACTGAGAAGTCTAACAGCCAGTACTGATGACAGAATGAAGTGACTTAAGACAGTGTCCCTCAAAAGGGTTTTTGTGGCATTAAGCAGCACCAAAATTAGAACAATCATGAGAGCATCACAGATGGTTCTGCTGTGAAAATGGCCATTGAGGGGCTGAAGTGGTGGGGGCAGGTAGTAGGGTGTTTGCCTTGCATGCACTAACCTAGGATGGACCATGGTTCTATCCCCTGGCATCCCATATGGTCCCCCAAGCCAGGGGTAATTTCTGAGCACATAACCCCTGAGTATCAATCGGTGTGGCCCCCCCCCAAAAAAAAGGAAAAAAAAAAGAAAAAAAGAAAAAAGAAAATGGCCCATGAGACTTTCAGAGCTTGCTGTTGGCAGGAAGACTCTTAGGTGGTGGAATTCCTGCATTATAGCTGTGTTTTGGGAAAACATGCAGATGTTGCAATACTCTTTAAATAAGTCCATGCACTTAACAAGTAGTTTGACTCTAATTGGGTATCAAAACATACTATAAACCAGACCCTCATACGAGGTCATTTTGTTCACTCCTGTTTCATTATTATGTCTTTGGGTCACCCGTGGTAGGGATCACTCATGATAAAGTTTGGGGGAATCATACGGGGTACTAGGGATTGACTCAGATTGACTACATTCCAGGCATGTGCTGTACTATTTTATTGTCCCAGTGGTGGTGTTTTTTTCCCCCTACCACTGTTCTGGGATGGCATTCAGGGCCTTACACCTGCAAGGCAAATAAACTCAGTGCTGTGTCACATTCCTGATCCTGTTTCAGTATGATGTTGAGGGAAAAAAAATTACTTTTGATCCAGAGATCCATGGTTGAGTGTGTTTTATTGTATAGTGCTATTTTCCTCCATGTCTTAGAGGTGTTCTTGGAGGGTTGCTGACCCAGTTGCATTACCCCTGCCTGTGTGTGACTGAGACTGTGTGTGTTGCAGGATGGAAAAGTGATCTGCCTAGAACAGGGTCTTGCCTGAGGTCTTATGCTACCAGGTATGGCTCTGACACTTGCTACCTGGAATTATAGCAAACAGGTCAGAAAAAGAATGAATAAATAGCAATGAATGTGGAATACTAGAAGTATTTTAAGCCTTTATTTAGCAGGTTGGTGGTATTTAACGACTAGAATTAAGTTGGAAGAAATCAACCTCTGTTTAGATCAGTTAGCTGATGCTAAAACTGGTTTCAATAGACAGTTCTTTTGTTTTGTTTTGTTTTGTTTTGGTTTTGATTTTTTGGGTCAGACCCGGCAGCGCTCAGGGGCTACACCTGACTCTACACTCAGAAATCACTCCTGGCAAGCTCAGGGGACCATATGGGATGCTGGGATTCGAACCACTGTCCTTCTGCATGCAAGGCAAACACCTTTCCTCCATGCTATCTCTCCAGCCCCTCAATAGACAGTTCTCTTAAAGTTACAGTTTGCATGAACTTATTGATTGCATTGAGGACTGGTTTACATTTTAAAAATAGTTGCATTTGTAGCATAGGTCTATCATAAATGCTTCAGTGTTTTTAAGAGCATATTTCTGGAAGGATATACAAGTGAAATCCAAATTAAAACTATAGCTTTTTTTTTAAAAAAAAAAACTATAAAATATAGTCTTTAAAAAAACTAGTTGCCTCTGCTGAATGGAACATGACATGGCAGACAACACTTTGTAGCTCTTGTCAAGTACTGCCAGAGGATCTGCTCAGTTTTATTTCTAGCCCATGACACTCGTTTATTGTCTGACTGATTTCATTTATACCATGTGATTACTTGTAGGGTTTGGGTTTAGCAGGTCACACTAATGTCCTACGGTTGATTTAGGGAGCTTTGACTTTTCAGGAAAAAAATCACAATATAAAAATCTAATAGAGGAATGGGGTGGGAGAATGAAGGTCAGATTAGAGATGATATATGGAACAGTGAGAATTTTAGTGGTGGTGATGTACAGTTACTTTGTACAACAATATCATATGTTAACACTATTGTAACCATATTGCCTAATGTACAATGAAAAAGAAATTTCAAATTAAAAACTCTGAAAAATATCAAATGAGCAGAGTTCTTATTAAGTTTATTATTACATTTTTTCTATTATTATTGATCTTACCATGTGATATGTAGCTATGTGAAATAGGAAGATGACAAAAATCAAACTATTTTTATGACTTTCCAAACATTTCTAAGACTATCATTTTTACTATGACAATTTTTCCTTTTAACTTTTATAAAAAAAACATGTATTAGGAAAACATATTAAAGAGATATATTGGTATATAAAAATGTACCCTCATATTCCAATGGAAATAGAAGTTCAGAGAATAATTGTGACAAAGCGGGAACTTTCATTTTACAACTGTACTCAGGTCTAATTGCTGATAGAATTTAAAAAATAGCAAATGCTCATAAATGTAGCACTGGTAGGGCACATACTTTGCATGTATGAGGCTCTGGATAACATCAGTGGGGTGCATGTCTGAGAACATGCACACATACTCAAAGAGGAATAAGTTAAAAACATCTCCCATATGGCATTTTTCCATTTCTGCCTTCTGTCAAACTGACTCAATGACCACGACATTTCTGCTCCTCTATTATCTCCCCAGAGGGCTTTGCAATAGTTGCTGCATACACCAGGTGTTGTGTAATCATAAAGTTTAAAGAGAAACTTGAAAGATGTCTGGGCTCACTTAGATATTTTAATAGCAAGTTATACATATATATATATATATATATCAATTCATAGAGACCAGTGGAAAATTTATTCCTCAAAAGCTTTTGTGTGTCATCTTCGATTTTGGCAGAAATGATTGTTAAACACATGGAGACACTCTGCACCACTGTTTCATTTTAGAATGCCTTTTATGAAGTTTATAATTTCAATGTTTTATGACATTCTATTTATGATGAGAAAGAAAAGCAGACGGGAGGAAAGACGGATGTTTGGTAAGATTTTAAGAATAGATAAAAATATTCCCAAGCAGCCATACTTGAGGGCCATGTTTGGATAGCAGGTTCCAGTGAAGACACATTCATATGGTTGAGAGTTGAACTGTGAAATCCAGAGCTGCATTTTCATTTGTGAAGTTCCATACTGAAAGGGTGTAAATGTAATAGTCACCTTAATCTTTCCATTAGCTGGAATTATTCCTGAGAGAGAAGAAATGAGAAAACAACACTTTTTCTTTTTTTTTTTTTTCCTTTTTTTCGTTTTTGGGCCACACCCATTTGACACTCAGGGGTTACTCCTGGCTATGCGCTTAGAAATCGCCCCTGGCTTGAGGGGACCATATGGGATGCCGGGGGATCGAACCGTGGTCCGTCCTATGCTAGCGCTTGCAAGGCAGACACCTTACCTCTAGCGCCACCTTCCCGGCCCCACACTTTTTCTTCTTGCTAACTTCCACCAAAGACACACACACACACACACACACACACACACACACACACACACACCCCTATACAACACATTTATGCACCACAAAAATTCTCCCCATGATAAGTACAATCTTTTTATTATCTTTATGTGTAATACAGCCCTTTCCAATTTTTTACATAATCTATTTACAAGTCACTATGTTAATCCTTTATGATAATCATTTGAATGTGTCAGATACATACATATATACATATTAGTAAGCACTAGTCAATCAAAAATAAATTCCCAGAACTGTAAACTTTAAGCTGATTATCATATATTAATTGTTAATGCTGTATGCAGCAAAGAAATTCTAAGAATACAAATATCGAGAAGCCAGAGAGATAGTAAAGTAGGTAAAGTGTTGCCTTATATGTGACCCATCCAGATTTGACCCCTGGTGCCCCATATGCTCCTCCAAGCCCTCCAGAAGTGATCCCTGAGTGGAGTAAACCTGAATGGAGTGAGCATTTCAGGGTATGGCACAAACACTAAAAAGAAAAACAGTTTGTACCCTCCAATATTTTTCATCCAAATAACACAGTTTCCTATATTTTGCACAATTTAATTTCCTCCTGTAAATCTTTAGAACAGACACTGTTCTCTTGTTAGTCTGTTTCTCATATTGAGAGGAAGAGAGGATGAGAGCAGTGGATGGGAAAACGATTGTTCTTTCTCACTTCCACTGAAGACTTTTGGGTTTGCTATCTTCCCACCACTGTACCTCTGATCTTGTCACTGTCCCCTCACAAAAGCCTATTTGTTCTCTCATTAAGGTTTGGCCTTCCTATTTTACCCTCCTTTGAATTATAGACTGCTTTCCCTTGCTCTCTATGTTCAACTCCATGAACTGTGACATAGTCATCCAAATACTCACTGAGAATTTCTTTAGTGGTACAGACATTTTTAAGTTTGTAGTTCTATTTGTGTGCTTTCTTTCTTTGCCAGTGGAGTGGAAACTATGGAAGAAGTTAAAAGTTTGAAGTTTAAAAGGTATTAAAAGTTTTGGGTCTTTATTTCCCCTACAGGAATGCTTACTGTCTAAGGTCTTTTGTGATAGTCCCAAATAAATTTTATTAGTTTTTTGTCCCCTCCCTCCCTCCCTTCCTCCCTCCCTCCTTCCCTCCCTTCTTCCCTTCCTTCCTCCCTCCCTCCCACCCTTCCTCCCTCCCTTCCTTCCTTCCTTCTTCCCTCCCTCCCTCCCTCCCTTCCTTCCTTCCTTCCTTCCTTCCTTCCTTCCTTCCTTCCTTCCTTCCTTCCTTCCTTCCTTCCTTCCTTCCTTCCTTCCTTCCTCCCTCCCTCCCTCTCCCTCCTTCCCTTCCTCTCTCCCTCCCTCTCTCCCTCCCTCCCTGCCCCCTCCCTCCTTCCTTCTCTTCCTTCCTTCTCTTCCTTCCTTCTCCTCCCTCCCTTTTCCTCCCTCCCTTTTCCTTCCTTCCTTTTTCTTCCTTCCTTTTCCTTCCTTCCTTTTCTTTCCTTCCTTCCTTCCTTCCTTCCTCTTCCTTCCTTCCTCTTCCTTCCTTCCTTCCTCTTCCTTCCTCTTCCTTCCTCCCTCCCTCCCTCCCTCCCTCCCTCCCTCCCTCCCTTCCTACCTTCCTTCCTCCCTCTCTCCCTCCTTCCCTTTCTTTCTCCCTCCCTCTCTCCCTCCCTCCCTGCCCCCTCCCTCCTTCCTTCTCTTCCTTCCTTTTCCTCCCTCCTTCCTTCCCTCCCTCCCTTTTCCTTCCTCCCTTTTCCTTCCTTCTTTTTCCTTCCTTCCTTTTCCTTCCTTCCTTCCTCTTCCTTCCTTCCTTCCTCTTCCTTCCTTCCTTCCTTCCTTCCATCCTTCCTTCCTTCCTCCCTCCCTCCCTCCTTCCTTCCTTCCTTCTTTTCTTCCTTCCTCTTCCTTCCTTCCTTCCTTCCTTCCTTCCTTCCTCCCTCCTTCCTTCCTTCCTTCCTTCCTTCCTCCCTCCTTCCTTCCTTCCTTCCTTCCTCCCTCCTTCCTTCCTTCCTTCCTTCCTCCTTCCTTCCTTCCTTCCTTGCTTCCTTCCTTCCTTCCTTCCTTCCTTCCTTCCTTCCTTCCTTCCTTCCTTCCTTCCTTCCTTCCTTCCTTCCTTCCTTCCTTCCTTCCTTCCTTCCTTCCTTCCTTCCTTCCTTCCTTCATTTTTGGGTCACACTCGGAGATGCTCAGGGGTTACTCCTAGCTCTGTGCTCAGGCAAGCTTAGGGAGCATATGAGATGCCAAGAATCAAACTGGGTCTGTCCAGGGTCTGCTGCAAGTAAGGCAATGCCTTACTGCTGTGCTATCTCTCAGGCCCTTAGGTTTTTGTTCTATTTCTTTAAAAATGCTATTAACAAGACCTTCGACTGTCATGAGGATTCTGGACTCTGTTCTTTTTTTTTTTCTGGTTTTTGGGCCACACCCGGTGACTCTCAGGGGTTACTTTTGGCTATGTGCTCAGAAATCGCTCCTGACTTGGGGGACCATATGGTCCATGGGCCATTGCTCCAGAACATGGACTCTATTATTCTTATGTGTATGATGTCCTTTTATATGTCCAGGATAATACTGGCTTTATAAAATATGTTTGGAAAATTGTATTTTATTGCAGTATTTGAGAATAAAAAGCACTAACTCTTCTTTAAAGCTTGGTAAATGTAGTGGTAAATGCACTACAGCCAATACCTGGCTCAGACCTTTGTTTTTGTAGAAGATGTTTGATTACTTTCAATTTAATTACTTGTATGGGTCTCTTTCATTTTTCCACTTTTCCCTTGATTAAGGCTTGAAAACATATATTTCTAGAATTTGACTTCTAGTTTTTTCAATTTGTGGCTGCATTTCTATGGTATATGCTATTTTCTTCTCCTCTCTCATTTTCTGACTTTATGTATTTTCTTTCTCTTTTTCCTTTTCAAAGAATCAGTAATTATTTCATTGGCCTTTTGGATAGCTTTTTTGATTGGTTAATTTCTGCTCTCCTTTATTATCTCCTTCCATTCACTAACTTTTGGCTTTGGTTTGGGTGGGGGGGGGGAAGAGATAGCACAGTGGTAGAGCATTTGCTTAGCATGCTGCCAATCCAGGACAGATGGTGGTTTGATCCCAGGCTTCCCATATGGTCCCTGGAGCCTGCCAGGAGTGATTTCTGAGTGCAGAGCCAGGAGTAACCCCTGAGCACCGCCAGTTGTGACCCAGAAATAAAACAACAAAAACCCAGGGGGCTGCTCACTATTGTGTTCTCAGCTCAATATAGATTGAGGGGCTGGAGCAATAGCACAGTGGTAGGGCATTTGCTTTGCATGCGGCCAACCTGGGACCAGCCCAAGTTTGGTTCCTGGCATCTCATATGGTCCCCCAAGCCTGCCAGGAGCTATTTCTGAGCACAGAGCCAGGAGTAACCCCTGCATGCAGCCGGGTGTGACCAAAACCCAAATATGTATGTGTGTGTGTGTGTGTGTGTGTGTGTGTGTGTGTATAGTTGAACAAGCGACTGAAGTCAGACTTCAAAGCTTCCATCAACTCCTACAGGCTACATAAAATGCCCAGCTACTACATCCATAGGAGCTGCTATCAGCTGCTTCTGAACTGCTTTCAGCCCTTCTGAACTCAGGGACTATTAGAATCAATGCCATAACAAGTTTCTGAGTCTCAGAACTAGATTGTAAATTCTTATGGAAGATGCCAGGCCCCACAGCTCTTTTATCTTCATAACATAGTGCTTTAGAAGCAAGTATTTGTCCATTTCTAGAGACTCCACTAAGGGATTTTTGATCACAGAAAAAAATGAATCAGCAGGAGAATGCAATTCTATTTAGGTCAGCCTACACTAGAATAGGAAGTTTGTGATGTACTAGAGTTCAATATCTTGGCCACCCACTTGGTAAGAAAATATAACTGTTTGACCCACACTTCACAGAGGGGGCTTTAGACTAAGAACATTCAATTGCTTTTGTTTCAGCTCATTAACTTAAAATAATACGAACAAGCTCTGGATCAAGGATTAATGTTTGCCTTGACTTGGATGATTTATTTTTAAGTGTGCCCAGTCCAGACCTAATAAATAAAACACACTGGAAGTGTAGCCAAGGCAACCAAGTGCACTGCTTTTTCCATTAGCGGGGATACCAGTTAGCACAGCTTGCTCACAAAACTTGATAGAAGCTGATTGTCAAATGTTAACAGCTATAAAAGGTGTGCTGAGTATTCATAATCTACTACTTGGCCAGAACTGATGGTGGGAGAAAGGAGAATATGTATAATGTTTTACAAAGCAAGCAAGGTTCCCTCCCAAATAGCTACTTCATTAAAATATCCAAATCTTAATTTTATAACTTCAGTCCTATTTCATCTAGAGCCATAATTAGATCACTATCTTAAAAGGAGGGAAAATGTTAATACATGGAACAAGAGGATGAGGGAGAGGAGAGAGAGAGAGAGAATAAAATATAGAAATAAACTAAATGTTGGGGCCTGAGAAATAGCACAGCAGTAGGGCATTTGCCTTGCAAACAGCTGATCCAGGAAGGGCCATGTTTAAATCCCAGCATCCCATATGGTCTCCTGAGCCTGCCAGGGGCAATTTCTGAGTGCAGAGCCAGGAGTAACCCCTGAGCATCACTGGGTGTGACCCAGAAACCAAAAAAAAAAAAAAAAAAAAAAGAAAAAGAAGAAGAAATAAACTAAAGGCAAAAGACAACCCACCCAAATTCTCCCCCCTTTACAAAAAGAGTGTTGAGAAAAGAATGTAATATTGACAAATTATTTAAGAATAAATCAAAACGGGGCCAGAGAAATAGCATGGAGGTAGGGCATTTGCCTTGCATGCAGAAGGACGGTGGTTCAAGTCCCGGCATCCTATATGGTCCCCCAAGCTTGCCAGGAGTGATTTCTGAGCGTAGATCCAGGAGGAACCCCTGAACGCTGCCAGGTGTGACCCAAAAACCAAAAAAAAAAAAAAAGAATAAATCAAATCACTAGAAAATAGTATTGTATTCTCACTTTAATCATAATTATGTAAAACATGCATAAATATAAAAAGTTACTAAAAAGAAAAAAAGTAAAAATTTATTGTTGCTAAGAGAGAAAGGACAGAGATGATTGATGATAAAAATTCTCATCAATTACATGTTGTGTTATTATATATAGTAATATTAAAATACTATTCTATAACGTGTCATATTTTATATTTTCTATTTATGTATATGTATCTTATATACTGTATATATAGTTATATAGTGTTATATTCTTTATATGTACTATTCTATATAGTGTTACTACGATACTATTTCATCAAAAGCCTCACAAAGCACATCAGTCTCTTTAAATTATCACAGAAACTTGTAACCCACATGCTTGGAGTGTGAGCAAACATTGAACTTTAACTTCTAAGATTTAAGGTTTCATTAGCTGTGCTTCTTTGAGTAAACTTCTGAATCTCTCTGAGCCTCATTTGGGAATTAAATGTGACTTGAGAATTGTCCACAGTCTATTGACAAATGTGAACAGTGTTGATTCATGGGATTACAGAAAGGAGAGCTTCCAAGTCTCCATCTGACTTACCACTGTGAGTCACAGCACCCCACTGGGACAGTCACAGGAACCATCTAAGGCTCAGTTTTCTCTTAGATTGGGCAAGGCTCAAAGGAGGTAAGGACTCACACAGGGTTTAGACCTTAGTTTGAGTCCTCTAAAGGTGCCTTTGTGATGATAATAACTCATTGTGATTTAAAGTATCATTAAAATGCCTGAGGGAAATATTTCCTGAAAAAAGTATACTCAGTCCATTGAGTTCCCAAAATTGAAGAGGCAGTTAATTGCCTCACTGTGCCAAGCTACTGTTCTGAGTTTATTAGTGCACCGGGTCTTACCATATGCTTCACAAAAAGTGCCAAATGCAGTCAGAAGACAAGGATTATTTGGCCACCTCTGGAAAAATCTTTTTTTTTTATTATTTATTTATCCCAATCTTTTTAAATATTGAAGTCACATTGTAACAAAACATGATATGAGTTTCAGGTGTACATTATAAGTCAGTATCTATCTGTTTCTACCACAGTAAGCTTACCACTAAAAGTCTGATTCCATCTTTCCCCATACAATTGACTTTCTAACCTAATTACCTCACTACTTTATCTCTGCCTTCCTTTCTGGAAAATCATAAAAATTATAAATTGAGTATCATAAACTTTTGGGGGGCAAGTTCATACTAAATGGTAAATGAAATGAAAATTTAACCCAAGGTCCCACACATGCAAAGCGTACACTTTACCAATGAGCTACATCCCTGAC
Organism: Suncus etruscus; assembly: GCF_024139225.1. Classification (NCBI taxonomy): domain Eukaryota; kingdom Metazoa; phylum Chordata; class Mammalia; order Eulipotyphla; family Soricidae; genus Suncus; species Suncus etruscus. Next base: position 63,669,817 of record NC_064852.1, on the reverse strand, counting down.
TGTTTTATTTAGTTCATTTGTTTTATTTCCACACATGAATAATTCTGACTTATTTCACTGAGAAGGAAACCTTTTGGACCCATCCACCTTGTTATGAATGACAGAATTTCATTTTTTTATTTGTTATTTTTTTGGTTTTTGGGTCGAACCCGGCAGCGCTCAGGGGTTACTCCTGGCTCTACACTCATAAATCACTCCTGGCATGCTCAGGGGACCATATGAGATGCCGGGACTTGAACCACCGACCTTCTGCATGCAAGGCAAATGCCCTACTTCCATGCCATTTCTCTGGCCCCTCAGAATTTCATTTTTATTTTGATAGCAGGGTAGTATGTCTTAAGAGTCACTACCACATATTCACATCTTTAAGTTCTTGGTGGTCAGAGAGCACTGAGATTGTTTCTAATATGTCTTGGAAAGGTATGGTGAAGTGGAAAGAAGAGCCCTGAGCTGATTTTCATTGAGTGTCCCATTCTCTCCATCGTTTCCTCCAGATAAGCCATCTCCTGCCTGCTCTGCCACAGCACAGAAAGAACCCTGCAGTGCAGAATTTAGCCTGCTGTGAATCACCAGAACTTAATTTCATCTTTAATTCTTTCTTGATCCAGCAACCTTGTGACTAGGACTAGAAATAAGCAATAAGTTTAAATCTTTCAGATTCTACAAATTTTCTCTTCTCTCCCTTCCCCTTAAGAAAGCAAACTGAGGATAGACACAACGTCAAATCAGAGCAGCCTGGGGACTTTGTGCAAACAAAAGGTGCAAATAGACTAAGCCTGTCCTTAGCCATGAAAAGGTGATGACTGAACACAGTCCCTCTGAGAGTTGTGGGATAGAGTAAGAGTATGCATGTGCATACTTAACACAGGGTCTGGTGTGTGGGTATCCTTAAGTGGGAGTGACTTCTGTTGAACATTCTGTTGCCACACTGTATACAGCCCCTGTCTCAGTGTGGATATACTGAGTGCCAAGGAAAACAAACCATTGTTTCTCCATGACAGAGGTCTGCATGGTCTGTGCATGAAGCTTTGCTACTCTGCTGCCTCACTCTTCCTAATTTCTTCAATGTGTTGGTGCATACTGCCTACAGTAGATCTCCCTTCTTTGTAGTTTGACTTCCGAAGCTTCAGCAACCTGCAGACATTCAGGGTCCTCTAATATTCCATATAATGTTGATTTGATTTTTTTAACAGAGGGATCCATTTACATATTTTATTATAGTATATTGTGTGATCATTCTATTTTATTATTAATTATAGTTGTGTGTGCCTATTAATGTGCCTATTTTATAATTTAAACTTTATCATAGGTGTGTACAATCAAAAATGTAATATAATGTCATATAAGGCTTGATCCTATCTTTGATCTCAGGCTGGGTTTGGGTTGGGAATCTTCTGCCTCATCTATCTGCAGGTATATGTTGAAGTGCTGAGGAGCAGTGGGATACACTGATTTATTCTTGTTCCTGTCTGCAAGAAATAGTTTTGTCTGGTTTCTAGTGTTTTGGCCATACCCAGCGGTATACAGGGGTTATTCTTGGTTGGTATCAGGAGATCGTATGCAGTGACAGGGATGAACTGGGCTTATCAGTATGCAGGACAAGAGCCTTAAGAACTGTGTAACCTGCAGAATAGCTTTGTCTGTGGATATTAAAGGCTTCTAGAGATGAGGCTTACTACAGGATAAATTACCCCAGCCAGGGGCATTGGGAGGGGAAAAATGAGACAGAAAGGATAAATAATACATCTGGAGAAAATACTACTTTAAAATCTGTGGGTCATGATTGTCCCATCAATAACATTCTTTTTGGCAATCAGGTACCAATCAGACATTTGAAACACTCACCTCATTCACACCTGAATGGGAAGGTGCTAGAATTGAGATAACACTGGCACTGGCACAGCCAGATTGAAGAATCCAATAGAGACAACAGATTAGGATGCAGGGCTAAGCCAGATGGACCACTGAGCAAAGGCTCATGAGATTCAAGGGGCAAGTAGAGTGTTTTGTGGGTTCCAATGCTCAACTAGGGGAAGAGGTTCCTTCCTAACAGGATGTGCTGCCTATTATGTGAGTGACCCTGGGTTATGGTTAAGGATAAAATCAAAAGGTGATTTGATTGGGCAGATAACCAAATCAATACAAAGAGGCAAGAAATTTTTTGGAGACAAATGTAAAATATAAAATTTTTTGTAAATGAGGGCCAGAGTGGTGGCACAAATGGTAAGGCTAGCCTAGGATGGACCACAGTTCGATCCCCTGGCGTCCCATATGGTTCCCCCCAAGCCAGGAGCGATTTCTGAGCACATAGCCAGGAGTAACCCCTGAGTGTCACCGGGTATGGCCCATAAAACCAAAAAAAAATTTTTTTTTGTAAATTGCTGATATGTTCCTTATAATTAAAATAAAAGATTATTAAAACCTCAAACTCTAGGCAACAATCCCTAGGAACAACTGCATATTTAGCCATTTTCTGCTCCCATTCACTGTATAAAGTAGATGTTTTCTTCCTGTGTGAGAGACACCATGCCAAAGTTCAAGGTTGCCAAGTAGTCAAAGTCAATAAATTTAAGTACTTTTGGGTGACATTTGACTGATTTCCAATGCTAATAAGATTTTATCTGAAGTTGCATTTATTGAGTGTCCTTGATGTTTTAATTGCTAATGGTTTCTTGCCAGCTGTGCAAGGAAGGTCACAGAATCCTTAACCCCCCTTCTTCAATCTTAGGAAACTCTGGCCATCATCCTCAGATTCCATACCTGACAGCTCCTGTGCATTTCCACATGTATCTCAAAGATATCCCGTGGGTAAATGGCAGGTGAGTGAACATTGAGGAGACCATGTCAGATTCATAGTTTATCCATGGAATCTACTCACTCATATTTTTTTCATTCGGCAAGCCTGCACACAAATGCCCAGAGGGCATGGATAAATAATGATGATGCTCTACCTCTTAAAGAGGTTGTTTTATATTATTTCAGACTTTAGATAGTTACCAGAGATGTGCCCAAAACAAGATCAACAAACACATAAGCTAAGATAATAAAATGGACCCAAACTAGAAAATCAAGGTAATTATGGCTACTGGCCAAAAAAATATTTATACCCAACTGTCTAACTATAAGATCGAGTCAGTCTAAACACCTTATAAGTCTGGGAAACCTATGAACCAAGCTATCCTGTGCTACCCATGGTTGAAGCAGTCAAGGTTTTTATCGCAGGTGACTAAAAGTCATTACTCAATTCAACAGTTTCAAAAATATACAGACAAATATGTCTTAGTCTGATGATTTTGAACCACTGGTCCACGGACTAGTTTAGTGTCCACAAGAACAAAAAAAGTTTGATAAAACTCAGTCATAGGAATTTTATTTGTTAAGTACATTTCAATAGAGCAGACAAAGCAGACGATCATGAATAGATATTTAAATACCCAACTAAATATCAAGAAAAAGACCCTGGGAAGCAGTAATCACTTTAGATGGATATTTTACTTTCAATCCAGTGGCACTAGGACTCCCCCTTTGGGGGAAGCAAAGATAGATTTTCCACATCATCTTATATAAAATTGAACTAAAAACGTAAAAATAAAACCAAGTGTGAATAAGAGCCAAAATTTAAAATGAGATCAGATCAATTTCTGACTTTAAGTGGTCACTTTTCAATAAATATACCTTGACACTATTATAAAATTTCTGTGTAATACCAGAGGGGATCACTTATACTAGCAGCCTGGGGGTGAGAGTGGGGGATATGGGATGCAAGATGGGGGTGGAGGGAGGACAACTTTGGTGATGGGAATTTCCCTGATTCAATGTTAATATGTACCTAAAATATTACTGAGAAAGATAAGCCACTTTGGTCAAAATAAAAATGATAAAAACAAACAAACAAAGTAAAAAAATAAAGAAAAAATAAAGAAAAAAATTTTCTGTGTAATACAAATTATTCCCAAAATGTCCTTATTCCCACGTGTTTGTTTTCAATTTATATCACTTCTGTTATGTACAAGGCATTACAGCTACACATTTGAAAGTGACATATTCAAATGTGGTTTATTGTCTTGTATAGCTTGATATCTACTCTTTAACATTTTATGAACTAAGAACTCTAAGGACATAGGAAATGAAAAATAATGACTTGGCTTACCTGATATGGGCTCAACAGTAAAGGCTTGATGAGTTTTTATCAAAGTAATCTGAAACTCAAAATCTACAGGGCAGCTGCACTGCAAAGGAATAATATACTTTTTGCTGCAGAAAAAAACAAACAGAAAAGATTATTATTTCTCTGTAACTGCATCTTTTGGCTTCAAGGAATATAGATGTGAATTATGTAATAGTGGGTAAGTAGTCTGGCTGACAGAATAATTCCCAGGTGACAATTATTCTTCCTGTTTTCTAGATATGAAATTCTACGATTATCCATCTTACAAAAATCAAACGGAGGCAACAAGAGAGGGTAAGTGTTTAGTCCAAAGAGACACAATTTAGTGGCAGAAGCTGGAGTAATGCAAATTTACTGGCCAGATGGGGTTTACCTGAATGGGAGTGGATGGGAAGAGTATCTTTGTATACTGTGGAAGGAAAGGTACACTCTACTGGGTGTGGTGTTTTGTCATTGTATGCATGAAACTCTACCATTAACAATATTGCAAATCATGATTCCTCAATAAAAATAGGGGTGAGAAATTAATATATCACCTTAAATCTTTTAATGTTTAAAATATATAATCTTTAGTTTTGGCTAAAACAATGTTTACTGTTATAAAACAATTGTCTATTCTCATTTAAAAAATATAGGGCACGACTTTTCTTTTCTTTTTCTTTTTTTTTTTTTTTTTTTTTTTTTTTTTGGTTTTTGGGCCACACCCGGTGATGCTCAGGGGTTACTCCTGGCTGTCTGCTCAGAAATAGCTCCTGGCAGGCACGGGGACCATATGGGACACCGGGATTCAAACCAACCACCTTTGGTCGTGGATCGGCTGCTTGCAAGACAAACGCCGCTGTGCTATCTCTCCGGGCCCAAGACACGACTTTTCAAGCATTTAAATCCAACGTGGATAAGATGGTAACTCATATATTTATTTTATTGAGGTTGAGCTTCTATTTATTTATTTGGGTTTTCTCTTCTGAGATTGCCTGTGCAAATCCTTTGCCCATTTTTCTACTAGCTTGTCTGTTCTGTTCCTAATTTGCACATACTAATTTTTTTTAGTTATGTCCACTGATGTAAATTCTGGGTCAGGGTCACATCATACACAGAAATCTCTTGAGGTAATAGCTGAATATCTTGATTTTTGTTTTAACCAAAATCATCAATACTGTACTTAAGCAGGATCCACTAGAAAAATTTAGTCCATCTTACTCCATGCTGCTTCCTAATCCTGAAACACAGAGTACACCATTGATCATGGCACTTTTGATGTCTCATTCAACTTCACACACCTCTGGCCTCACTGATCATTAGCTATTTCATGGAAAGATAAAATTCATATTATAAGTGACATGCACCCCTTTTTTTTTTTTTTTTTTTTTTTGGTTTTTGGGTCACACCCGATAACGCTCAGGGGTTACTCCTGGCTATGTGCTCAGAAGTTGCTCCTGGCTTGGGGGACCATATGGGACACCGGGGGATCGAACCACGGTCGGTCCAAGGTTAGCGCAGGCAAGGCAGGCACCTTACCTTTAGCGCCACCGCCCGGCCCGACATGCACCCCTTTAGATGTAGGGAGTCTTGGCTAAGGTTCACAGTGAAGAACGAAAATGCACTGAGGGTCTGAAGATTAGATCCTGACTCTTCAGTAGTCTCAAGGTCTGAGCAAAGCAGCCTAAACTAGGGTCAATTTTCTACTAAAAGTTGAGTGTTTGCATTTTTCTAAACTGAAACAGAAAGAAAATAAACAAACTCTACTGGTGCTTTTCATTATATGCCTGATTCTTTAACTAACCTCAGAGTTCTGATAATTCTCATAAGAAAGGTGTCAGGATATTTGTTTAATGATGATTACATAAAGCCAAGTTCCTGATATATGAACTAGTCTGGAAAAACAAACAGTTTCTTAAGGACACAGAATTCCAAGTACCTTGATTCAGAAGGTATGAATGGTATAAAATGGGAGAAGAAACATCACTGCTTTTCCATTTATGGGTGTCAAATTTGTGTAGTTGCCTACCCTACTTACAAGCAGGGTACTTCAGATGAATTTGGGTTCACAGAAATTTTGGCAAATATAAAGTTTTTCGTTTATTTATAATACATTTGTAAAACAGAATCTTACTAGATTCAGGGGAATTAAAAGTTCTAAACTAAGCTTTCATAGCTAAAAAACTTATCTATAGAATAAAAAATAGAAGAATATATACTTTGTATGCCTAGTATTTCTTAGAAGCAAATTGAACCTGAGCTAGATTTCCTCTATAACTTGAAAAAAAATTGAGCCTTCAGATAATAAAGCAGACAGAAGTTATTATTTGAGGAGGTAAGGACAACTTATAAACCTATTTTTCATCTTTGTTACTTTGTTGATTAAATATTTTATCAATTATGTTAAAGTTATGTATCACAGAGGTAAATACATTATTTATCTTTCTTTTCCGGACATTAGGAATTAAACCCAGGGGCCTGACAAATGAAAGACAAATGCTCTACTCCTAAGTCACATTCCTGACCCAGGTTAAGTACTTTAGAAGAATTATTCTGTTTTGAATAAAGCCCAATCCAAGTCCAAACCAAACTTTATATTATAGTCATGTATAAATTGTGTGCCTACTTAAAATTTGCCTAAGACAAATTTACCTTACAGAATGTAAATATTATTAAAAATATAAAATCAGGTTTCCTTTTTGTCACTTCTTGAAGTAAATGCCAGCAGAGGCCAGATGTCATGTTAATTTCAAGTTAATTATATAACATATGTTTTGACCTTATCCTGATATTATTCTTACATCAGTGGCTCTAACATTCGACATATTATTTTTTAAAGGAGAGCTCAATAATATTTCAGAGAATGCATGACCTTATAAATATATTATAGATAGCAAAATAAAATTTCTTCCAAAATTTAAAGATCTCAATGTTTGGAGGGTAGAACGAGGGGGTTGTCTTCCAATAAAAAAGATTTGAGGGCCTAGTAAATAGTATTATGGATAAGGCACTTGCATGCATCTAACCTGGATTTGATTCCTGTCACCACCTAGTTTCTCTCATGTGTCTCCAGGAATAATCCCTGAACACTGAGCCAAGAGTAAGCCTTGAACACCACCAAAAAAAAAAAAAAAAAAAAAGCTTTGCTCCTTTTGGTTAATAAATGGCTACTGACAATGTACACAATGAATTCTAATTAATTCAGTATGCTGCATTCAGAAGGCAAAACAAATTGGCCACAAACTGTCATACTTACAAAATTTAAACATAAGAGCATCAAAATAGAGGGAAACTTCCAGAGAAACATATGAATAATTGTCAAAGATCATACAGTCAATAAGTGAATCAGAAATGAAAGCCAAAGCTCCAGAATTTGAACTCTTAACTTGCTATTTTATGTCACCTCTCCTAGATACGAGGCCTATTAATGGTCTGTTGCTGTGTACACTGCAGTTTTCTTCTCTACTGGAAGATATTCTCTTTGAAACTAATCTTTATATGCTTTATTTGCTAAACTTTGAGAAGAGAGAGAAGAATCTCCAATGGTTGAGAAGGCATAGGATCCCTCTATTCAATGTAAGGTGTGAGGATCATGTGGTACTGGGGGTTGAACTGGAGTCTGCTGGATGTCAGACATTTGTCTGAACTCCTCTACTATTCCAGAAATCCTATTTTTTTTTTAATTTTTAAAAAGGTATTTCCTTTTACTGGCTAATTAGCAGGAAAAGGCTCTGTGATCCTCAGACCTCTTACCTCCCCCCCCATGTTACCATAGCCTGCTCCAGGAGCTGGTATGCAACTAGAGAAAAAGAAAGTGAGCCGGAGTCTGGTTAGTTCTTTCAATTGAAACTCTGAATGTCAATTGTTGCATTCAGAATGTGATGCAGAGCAATAAAAATCAGATAGAAATATAGGTTGTTGGCTAAACCAGTCCCTTTCTACCCTTCATAGGCATAAATTAAAAGATATAGAGTGTTTAGGATGTTATATCTCAAAGCCAAAAAAATTCCCTTTTTGCCAAGATAATTTTTTTTTATAAATTTTTGCCCATTGCTTTAATTTTCAAAGACACAGTTTGTCTCATCGAGATGGGAATCCAAGCAGAATGAGAGTGGAAGTGATGCCTAATGCAGTCAATTTCAGGGAAAAAAAATCTGAGGAAAAATGTTGCTGGAGTAGGAACTTATTATCTAAACCTAAATAATTAGGCATCTCCTTACACTTGGCTCAACTTAGTCCAATTTTAGAGGCTGGAAGATCTGTCTGATAGAATTTTCTCTCAGTGCCCATTCTGTGAGCCCTTTTCTTGCCATTGGCTCAAGGACTTTCCATGACTATCTATATCTATATCAGTAGTCATAATTTAGTTAACTTGTTGCTAATTACCTATTATATTTTGATATTTTAACCATATTTTGATATGGTTAAATAGAATCACATTCTAAAATTATATATTTATATTATAAAATATTATATTTTATAAGGTTATAATACAAACTTATATAACATAAGTTATATTATATTTTACTATAACATGCATATTATAAATGCATGTTATATAAAGTGTGTGTGCACATATACATGTATGTATGAGAGAAAGATCTAAGATGGCAAGTGTCAAAGACAGGAACAGCAGTGATCTAATGTGGCTGATTATTTGGTATTAACTATAACACTGGATAAATTTTAGGGTTGGAGAGATAGTACAGGGTTTAAGGTATTTGCCTTGCAGATGGCCAATCGGATTTAATCTCCAGAACCACTTCTGACTCCTAAGCACCTTCCAGGAGTTATCCCAAACTGGCCCTCCCACAAGAAAAGGAAGTATTTTTCAGCAATTAAAATTTTAAAATGGTTATATTAAATGACAGTGATGGTTTTATCTGAATATCAGGTTGCTGTAGTTGCTGGGACAACCCTCCATCCACCTTTCCTTCTCTGTGCTAGCTGGAGAATGACCATTTCTCCATAGTGGCATGTTCAACTCCAGGGACAGTAAGAGAAAGGGGTTGCATTCGGACATCTTGCTCTAACCTGTTTTATTCCCACAATTTCTGATACAAGTCATGAAGTCCACTGCCTAAGGAAAAGCATCCTTTAGTAAATTCTGCAAATGTCCGACGTGAATGTTCCAGAGACTAAAATATCCTGGCTTTGAAGTGCAGTCGCCAGGGACCTTTTCTGCCTGTAATGTGGCTGTGGACCAGGGGCTACAGAGCATCTGTCACCCCCAAGAGGAACATGCAGTACCACTGGCTATGGGAGCAAAAAAGTTGGCCCAGGGGACAGTTCCAGAGCCAATAATGTGGTAGGATCAGGGAAGGCATGAGGCTTTCACGACTCCATATCCAGAGCCCTCTGGCTAAATGTTCACAAAGTCAGCCAGGTATATGGAAGATCAGTTGCTGCCACATGGTAAAAGCCACAGGCTGGCTGCCTGGACTGGTTCCAGATTTCAGCTCTTTGATACCAAGCAGACACTGACAAAGAAACCGCTAAGCATGATGAATTAACAACTCTTTTTTAGAACCGTGGGAATGGAATGACAGAACATTTCAGTACCTCATGTATGCACATTCTCCCTTACTTGGATATGTAGAAAGGATTAGGCTGCATTTAATCTATGAAACTCTCTAGAATATGAAGTGATCTATCATGTGGGGTAGGATTACCTAGCAATAAACAACAGTTTCCACCTATAGGAGAGAAGACAACAGAGCAGCTGGACACCCCTGAGTTTGATTTAGAAACTAGGGAAGAAGCTGGAATGCAACTTTTGGCTATTTAGAGAAGCTGTCATAGCATGTTTTACCATGCCACTGTGGCTCTTTGCACGTGGTTGGCAAATATCCACCTGGAGTTCTGCCTTAGGAAGGAATTTGCACCCAATGAGTGCCAACCAATGGAAACATAGTTGATGGCTCTATGCAAATAGACTCCCCAAACTCCTGGAAACTCACCAAGGAGCTTAGAGGGGCGCCCTCACTGCTGCTTCTCAGAAGCAATGCAATGTGAGAAAGTAAGAAAGTGGTATAGAAAGTCACCCCTGATAGCTGTCTCAGTTTACAAGCCAAGATAAAATAATCCTTCAGAACCTCAGAACCTGCCCCTCTGCTGAGCTCATGTTCTCCCATCAACATTGTCCTTCTCCATGATAGAACAAAATTTCTCATTGGCAACAGGGTACTTGACAATCTTGAAAAGCACAAGGACAAGGGCTGGAGTTGTGGCTCATGGCTTGCCTGCTACGTGTGAGGTTAAATGTCTGATCCCTGGCCCTGCCCTTCATCAGTAAACATGGGGCTCTGTGACATGGTCATGGTGATCAAAGAACCTCAGATAGTGTGAAACAACCAGCAGACCACAATCAAGTATTTGCAAGCACCACAACCAAGTGCCCCCCAAACTGATCAATATGGCATCTAAGAGAGTGAGCACCAGCCCCACAAGAAGAGTGTGAACCCCAGACATCACCTTGACAAGACAAAAATAAAGGGGAAAAAAAGTGAGAGAAGCACAAGTGTCATTGGAACCCTCACTACTGGGGGAAATGTAAAATGGTGCAGCCATTTTGCAAACACTGGAAAACATGCCCACTAGATATGCATATGCATGTGTAGGTATATACATGCATACCCATATTTATAATATGAAAACATATGCAAAGGTTCACCTCACCATTATTAAAAGTAAAATCAAAGTGAAACAGCTCATTTTCCTTCAACTGATGAATAAATATATAAAATTGGGCACATTCTTAGAATAATATTATTTAGCTACAGAAATGAAAGGACGGGGACCGGAGAGATGGCATGAAGGTAAGGCGTTTGCCTTGCATGTAGAAGGACAGGGGTTCGAATCCCAGCATTCCATATGGTCCCCCGAGCCTGCCAGGAGCAATTTTTGAGCATAGAGCCAGGAGTAACCTCTGAGTGTTGCCGGGTGTGACCCAAAAAGCAAACAAACAAAAAAAACAAACAAACAAACAAACAAAATGAAAGGACTGATTCATGCTGCAGATAAAATGAACTAGGAAAGGGTAGCCGGAGAGATAGCATGGAGGTAAGGCATTTGCCTTTCATACAGAAGGTCATTCGTTCGTATCCCGGCCTCCCACATGGTCCCCCGAGCCTGCCAGGAGTGATTTCTGAGCGTGGAGCCAGGTGTAACCCCTGAGCATTTGGGTGTGATCCAAAACAAAAAAAAAAAAAAAAAAAAAAAAGGAATTGGGAAAACACTGTGCTAAGGGTAAAATCAGTCACCAAAGGTCACATCATGTATAAATCCATTTGCATGAACTGTGCAGAACTGGCATATTTACAGAGACAAGTTTGCCTAGAGTTGGAGTTTGGGGGAAGATGGATGAGGTGTGGAGACAGAAGACTTCAGTGGGGAGTAGAATGAGCTAGAAACAAAACTGGCTGGTTGAGTCAGATCAGTTGTGCTCTGTGTTACAGGTAGTGGCAGGAGGAAGGTGCAGGAAGTGCAGGTGCATGGTCCAGGCAGGTAGGTCCCACAGGAGAGGGTGGGCAGAAAGGCAGCATTAGGAGGTGCAGCTTTTCTGGTCACTAATCCTGAGCTTGCAAGCAGCCCCTGGAGGAAGGAATGGAGCTGTATTTGGGGATGTCTTTGTACATATCTGAGTTGAGAGCATCATACTGAAACAGAGAAAAGTTGGGGGTCAATGGCAGAATAGAACTGGAGAATGAAGACCTCATTCCATGAACCTATAAATATGGAAACTGTATCAAAGCAAGAACAATTAAGAACGATTGTTTTAGAGACCACCCTGAGGCAGGAGATCACTCTGGGGGGTTGCTGCTTCTATAGGTAGATAGTGGCCCTCAGGGGTAACTAGGGCACCCCAACAACATGCGGAATTGTGGATTTTCAAGCCCTTCCAAAACAGACTGACTTCTAGATGGTTTTGTTGCCTTTTTCTAAACAACTCCCATGATTGTTAGTCTGTGGGCCTCCCCCTCTCTCAACTCTCACCTCAGGGTCTCCAGGGAGGCTGCTTCATGCCTCCTACCCAGTCCCAGTTGGTCTACTGGAAGAGGTGAAGGTGGGAGATGATTTATCAGCATACATCAGCCTGGTACCCTTCCAATCATGTCTATTCCATCTACCAGGCTCAGCTGCCCTTGGCAACCAGACCCCCATTCCAGAGATATTTCCAAAGCAGGAGTGAGACAGATGGTGACTGACCAACAGATATTCAGGGCAGGGCCAAGCTGCTTGTGGCCCAGTGATCAAGATGCTGGTAGCAGTCCCTGCTTGCCAGGTGGTGCCCTCATGCTTGGCTTTGAGAGAGCTGTGGCTTGACTTTGTCCAGAGAAGTGCCATGATGGAGGGTCAAGCATCTCTATTCTTAACTTCTTTATGGTTTATGTCTTTATAAATCATATGCAATCAATTTCTGCTTCTTCTTCTTTTTTTTTTTTTCAAGGAAATTGACCTGAGTGCCTTCTTCTTTCATTGTAACCAATGCCTTTCTGGAGGAGGCTCCCAAGTGCCCTGCAGCCTCATGTCTGGCTCAATGAAGCATATTCAAAATACCAGCCAATCAGAGTCTGACAGGCAGCATCAGTTAGGACAGAGACAGGCTGAGTTGGGTCCTGCAGGTCTCTAATACCCCAAATTGATAGATAATAAAAACTTAAGTAACAGAAGCATTGGAGGATTCAGGGGAGACAGGATTGGTACCAGGCAACTGGCAGGGAAAGAAGACTTAGGGAAGGGGACTTAGGACCTTATAGACTTCCCAAACAGTACAGGAGTAGTTCATCATTTTAACAACAAACATGATCATTATATGTCAATATTGAATAGCTCAAAATTAATCTTTTTACTGTTTTAATATTTTATATCCCTAGAGATACCTATATTATTCAAAATAGTATGTCTTTCACAACTGTTTATTGTGTCAAAAGATGGTATGGGTACAGGGATAAAGCACAGCTTAAAGTACTATTAGAATCACATTTTTCAAACAAAAAGGGCCAGTGGGGGTAGAGGGTAGAATCTTAGACTTGGCTTCTCTACAACATTCTTGTCTTTGCCTTTTCTATAATCATTTCCCCTTTCATCTTAAAGACTGGGGTGCTGCAGGGATTTAGGTGTGCTTGCTTTATACACTCCTGACTTCAATTAAACTCAATTATGTCCCCTGAGCACCACCAGAAGTGATCCTGAGCACTGCTAGGTTTGGGAAACCATCCTCTTCCCGAAAATCTTAAAAAAAAAAAAAAGATTAGTTAATGAATGGATGAGATCTAAGCTAGTTCAATAAAATCCAACCATGTTTATTTATTTTCCTGTTTGGTTGTTGTTTTCTGCACTCCAGGGATCAAATCAAATCCTTATACAACTCATGCAAAAGCTTTACCATGGAGCAACATCCCTGATCTATCCTGAGATTTTGGGCTTGGACATACCCAATATTTCCAGCCCTTTCTAACCACCACTGCAGTATTTGGAGCTTCTGGCAGTTCTCTTGTGTGCAGAGAGGGAGATTGCTGGGAGACAAGTCTGCAAAGGGAAGCAAGCTCAAGTTATAACTTGATTTGATCTTCTAGAAGTGTGCCTGAAGACTCTTGTATCTTTCAGTTATATGACAGAACAAATATCCTTTCTTGCCTATGATATTTCACTTGGGATGTTCTGTTTTTGTTTCTGCAACTACAAGTTCAGATTATAGAACTAAAAGAATAACTTTCCATTTGGAAAAAATATTTATGAATCTGGGTTTCTGTATATGTGAATATCTCAGTTTGTCATATCCTGTGACATTTGGGGCAGTGTAGCAGAAGCTTCATGCCCTAATCCTGAGGGATTGGGTACGGGGTTCTGAATAATCCACACAATATTGAAGAGAATAAAACAGGCTCAGGGAAATTCCACACAAGCTCTCCACTACTCACTAGCAAAGGATACCAGCATGCAGATAGACTAGTTAAGGCAACCAAAATCACAACTAGCTTCTCCCTGAGACGTGAGGTTTTTATTGGAAAGAGAAAAATCACCTCCTTGGATGGAGAACAGATAGGGGTAAGGGACCAATCCAGAGGCACTTCCAGTTCATGAGTACAAAGCACTAGTAAAGAATGATCTTGAATAGAATACAAATCAGTTATTTCAGCAGGGCAGTTCATTTTAGTCACTCACCTTTCACCAAGTACAACGTTTGATATATTTATAAATGCGGGGAAATCCAGTGTGTTCATGATGGGATAGGCATGGATGGGAATGAGCAAAGTATCATCTCCCTAAAATTTAATGAGAAAAAGTTAAGTTTACCACAGTGAAAACTATAAACTTCAAAAGTGAACTTTTTGTTTTTATCATTTTTTTCCTTTAAGAAACCTGAGTACCTGAATACACTAGAAATATAGACTCTTTTTTTCTTTCTTTAATTTTGGTTTTTGGGTCACACCTGGTAGCACTCAGGGGTTACTCCTGGCTCTATGCTCAGAAATCGCTCCTGGCAGGCTCGGGGGATCATATGGGATGCCGGGATTCGAACCAATGACCTGCAGAAAAGGCAAACGCCTTACCTCCATGCTATCTCTCCGGCCTCAAAATATAGATTCTTATCTGTAAGCAAAATGTAGGAAAAAAAATCTAAGGACATTTCATTGAAATGAGAGTTGCTTCTAATCATGAAATTTGGTTAAGACAGTGAAGTAGTCTGATAGATATGAAAAAAAGATGTCCGTTTTCTGCTATTTCCAAAAATTTTAAGAGAACTGCAATTCTGAGAAACTAGTACAGAACCCAGCTACACAGAAAGTGGTGACTCTCAAAGCAGTGAACTGGCAAGTAAGCCCAAGGCCAGCTCCTAGGCCTGCAGTTTGTGTCCTTAAGCAACACTTTTGACCTTTCCATGTTTCCTTTCTTTCTTTGCAAATTGTGATAGTCTTTCTCTCCTTAAATAATTAAAATGGAGAAAGGCTTTAAAACATACTTGTTTAAAAATAAAAGTGTTGGGGCCAGAGCGGTGGCTCTCAAGGTAAGGCATCTGCCTTGCAAGCGCTAGCCTAGGATGGACAGCGGTTCAATCCCCCAGCATCCATATGGTGCCCCCCAAGCCAGGAGCGATTTCTGAGCGTATAGCCAGGAGTAACCACTGAGTGTCAATGGGTGTGGCTCCCCCAAAAAATTAAAAATAAAAGTGTTGTATAACTTAAAAAAATAATGAGAATCATTACTGAGTGTACCTTGGTACTCCACAATGCCTAATCTAAAACTTTTTCTCCTTGGTAGAGACTATTCCTCCTGAAAACAATATTCTAATTTTGTTTTTTTAGTTTGTATTTTAATCCTCACTTTAAATTGAAATTTAAGCCAGGGAAGTGGCTCAGGGAATAAGCATTTGATTGTATATATTATGCCCTGAGTTCCATCCACAACACCACAAAAACAAATAAATATGTAATATAATAAAATATAAAGTGCAATTAGAGAAATAACTACACTAACAACTACCACACAATGTTAATGAGTGAGAGAAGTAAAATGCCTGTCTTGAATACAGGCAGGAGGAAGGAGATGGGGGCATTGGTGGTGGGAATGTTCCACTGGTGAAGGCAGGTATTCTTTTTATGACTGAAACTCAACAACAATTATGTTTGTAATCATGGTGTTTAAATAAAGATATTATTATAAAAGGAAAAATGGATATCATTTATTTTCAAAATATTTTAGCTTTATTTAAAAGCTAAATGTTATTTGGTTAAGTCTGACTTGACTGAAGCAATGTGTCTGGAGTGTGAGACAAAGGGAAAAGGGGAGGAAAAGGCTGGTTTGAAGAGAAGGATTGACTACACAGCCTTTGTCTGGAGCCAGGTGACCTAGAAAAAGCTTATTTGCATTTACAGAGCATCGTCATATGGAGCTGGGTCTTCCAGGCTCTCCCAATTCCCTGCAGACCCTCAGTGCTGTCTCTGAGGACATTCCCATAGATAAACCATGCAGTTTCTGATGTTTATACTCACAGCTTGTGCTATTGATAACTTTTCAACCTGGCACTTAAATAGAATGTTTAGACTATTTGAAGAAGCCTGTCAGTGTGTAAAATAAAAATCCGCAAGGTTGTGAGATCATCCCAGGCACCATGTTTCTAAACTCCACGCGGAAGGGTCTGAAGAAGATGGTAGCGGCGAAGAAATATTAAGCTAAGCCAGTTAGGAGAGAGGCATGGAGCCAGTCTGTGCCTGGTGTTATCTCTGAGTGCTTTTCTTTATTATACCAATACCCATTCACCAGAAGGGGGAAAGTTGAGAGTGAGACAAAAGTACCTATCCAGTGGGCTTTTACATATCAAAGGAAGAGGTTTAAGGAAGAAGAAAATTGGGGAACACCTTTGGGGTTGATAGTTGGGTGTCATATTACATCATAAGGTTTAAGGCCAGACAGGTGAGAAGCCTATAGTGGATAGCAGCTCATGTATTTTTGCCTCAATTTGGTAACCTCTGGTTCACCTAACTAGGATGTAGGTCACCAGGTAAGGCCCCAAAGACATGCTAAATATCAGGCAGAGAAATATTCTACTTATTCATCTCGCATTCCCTTGAACATATGAGAGAGAGAGAGAGAGAAAGAGAGAGAGAGAGTGAGAGAGTGTGTGTGTGTGTGTGTGTGTGTGTGTGTGTGTGTGTGTGATATACAGCAGTGCACAGAGTTTATTTCTGGCTCTGCACTCAGGGATTGCTTCTGGCAATGCTGGTGAAGGACCACATACAGTGTTGGGGCTCAAACTGTGGTCAGTAAGGTAAGTGCTTTACCCATTATTATGTATCTATACCACATCTGTATACCACAACTTCTTTATCATGACAGTCACTTCTTCATTTTACTCTTTGGCTACTAAAAATTATGCTTCTATGAAAATAGGTGTGTATATATCTTTTTAAATTAGTGCTCTCAAGTTGCCATGTCTGTACTTGTCGAGCTTCATAGACTCACTTTCTTTTTTCAAAAGAGATGTAAATCAAGCCATGAAAAATTATGGGTACAACAGCCATGTAGTTGAAAACTAGCAATCTCTGGAGGAGAGGATGGACCAAGTCCCACCTGCTATACCCATCATTCACAATAGCTGCTTCACCAATGGTCCTGCTTCACCACTCCTCTATGACTCTCTGTAGAGACAACAATCTGACCAAAACTCCAGATATGCTGGCATTTGGGCTGATATCACTAGAATTTTTCAGAGTGAGTACAGGTTCCCTTCCCATCCTACCCATCCCTAGTCTTCTTATACTTCCAAAAGCCCTGTCAGCATAAAACAAGCCTCACAAAAGTCTCAGTATCAGCAATAGTGCTTGGAATTCTTGGGCAGTGTGATCACACTTGAGGTTGCACTACAACTCCTTTGCGGGGGGCACACCCAGCAGTGCTCAGGGAATACTCTTGGCTCTGTACTCAGAAATCTCTCTAGGCAGGCTTGAGGGACCAAATGGGATGCCAGAGATCGAACCTGGGTCAGCTACATGCAAGGCAAATGACCTACCTGCTGTGCTATCACTTCAGTCCCTCTAACTCCATTTTTGACTAATTATGTCATCAAATATATTATGATCAACTATGTCAACTATGTGACATATACTCTTTAAATAAAATAAATTAATAAATTAAATTAAATTAATTTAAAAATAAATTAGTGTTCTCATCATCTTCAGACAAAAACCTGAGAGGTATTATTGGGTCATATGATATTTATTTCTATTTTCATTCTTTAATGGAATTTAAATTATTGGGCTGCCACACCCAGAAGTGCTCAGGACTTATTCCTGGCTCTGTACTCAGGGAGGTAACACATGTGGTACCAGGGATTCCAAGCTATGAGCAAGGCAAGTGCCCTACACTCGGTACTATCTCTCTGCTCATAAATGAGCTTTGATATCACCTCCTTCCTTTCTGAAGATCAAGAAACTTACCTTGCAATGTACACGGATGCAGTCATAATAGTACCGCCACTCATCTGGAGAAAACATAACGGTGATGGTGAGGGATAAGCCGGGGACCAGGCGGTTCTCCTATAAGACAAGTGGGCTCTTATGGGAACAGAGCACACAGAGAAAGTGACTGTAATAACCACATACAGTTTATCTGCCCCACACAAACTCCACATGCAGAAAGGCACCCAAATAAGAGTGCCATAGGAGAGAAGGAAACCCTCAGGAGGCTTACCTTTTTTGTGTACTTGATCTGGAAGTATTTAGTCTGTGGGGGTATGATATGCACATGAGTTGCATCATTGGAAATATTGATCAGATTCTGGGAGAGGAAAAGAAGCATTCAGAGTAAGGGTGCTGCTTTACATTTACTTGCTTCGTTTCAACTTTAACTCAAAATAGTTACTTCACAAATGGAAATGAGTTTATTCAGAATAGAGGGAACTGCAAATCATTGGGGATTGTTTTAGGGCAGTGGTCGGCAACCTTTTTTTCCAACTGAGCCAAATCTCGCCAAAACCACGATTGAAATTTGTTTTGAGAGCCACACAGGGTGCGCACTGACAGAGGCTAGGAGCAGAGTCCTGACTCCTGGAGCGACCGCCCGGCACACAGAAGAGACAAATTAAAAGTGTAAAGAGCCACATGAGGCTTGCGAGCCGCAGGTTGCCGACCACTGTTTTAGGGGGTAAACTGAGTTTTCTGGTCACTTCCTGGTGGTGCTTCAGGGTACATATGCAAGTGCTGAGGAGCTAACTGGAATCAGCATTATTCAAGGCAAGTGTCTTAACCTGCTCCCTATCTCTTCAGCCCGAAAGATAAACAGCTATGGCTGCTCATCAGCAAATCCCACAAAACAATGGAGAGAGGCTTGTTTATAAAGCCGGAATGTAGAGTCTGTCCTTCAGATTTTCCTCAACTTTCTGGCAATCAGAAGTGACTGTGTGGGCTCAGGCTGGTTTGCAGAAGCCACAATCTGAGCAGTCTTTGTGGCTGTAAAAAATAGGAGCCGGGATTTCAGGCTAGTCATCTAGTCTGCCTGTGCCCGAGGGTCTGAACCAGAATGTGATGCTAATAAATAAACCATGTGCTTTCTCTAATGTGAGCATGATACAGATGTCCCAGACACATGCTGCGCCCCCATCTGTATTTATGTGAAGGCTATATCCATGGAATCTCATTATCTCTCACTTCGTTTAGTGCCTAAACTGCAATTCTCACTTTTTATTCGTTATCAACAGTTATATTTCTTTCTGTGTGCATGCATGTAAGTGTGTGCATGCATGTGTTTGTGTATGTACTAGGAATACCCAGTAGAGCTCAGAAGATACAACTGGAAGTACTTGAGAGGCCATGCAGTGCCAGGGATCAAACATGCAAAGCATGTTCTTAGCCTTTTCTTTAAGTTACCTCTATCTAGCTCATCTTATATGTTTTATCAAGTGTTTTATTTTTTTCTTAAAATGTTGACTATTCATTCTTCCCTCTACAATCCATTTCTCCAAAATGTGTCAGTAAAACTGACCTCCAGAAAATTGTACTTGGTTTCTACATAGTATGGTTTTAGTCCTCCCACCTCTCACATACTGAAGATAGTTTTGAAAAGCAAGATCCTTGAAGGCTCTCTAATATGGCTATAGGGGACTGAAAACAAATGCTATTATTTTAGGAAAATGGAAGAACTACATACTTATGGAAAATAAAACTATATTATATAGCATTGTTACTGGACAGCCAATAGCAATATTGTTCGTTTCTGGGAAAGCTGATCAATTATTTACTTATGATAGGCTTCCCTACCCCACCCCCAGACAAAATCTTTTCACAGAAGGAAAGAAAGTTTAAAATATTTTGATTTTGAGCAAAAGGAAACAGAAAGAGATATCTTGATTTTGAGCAAATTAGAAATAATGGTTTTAAATTTTAAAACATTAATTTTAATATTAATCTAAGTAAAATGCATTAGAGTCTTTAGACAGATATGGATCAATCTCAGATGTTAATGATCAATTTCTTGTGGCTTTAAGCACATGTTTAATCATTTCATTCTTGGGTCATTTGCATAGTTTCCTAGCAAAACCAATTTAAAAGCCAAGTTGGATTTTCCCCCTTGCTTGGGAGAAGTTCCAAGATAATCCATTAGACTTCTACCTGACTTTAGATGGGGACTGGAAACTGACCCTTCCAATATCTACTAGTATGCTGAGATGAAATCATTCTGTACTATTATCAATTTGGTTGTTGTAATGTCTGATAGGAACATTGTGGCTATCATATCTTTATACCGCATTTACTTGGTATTAATTAATCTCTGCCTCACCTTTCTTGCCAATAAACTGAGTTCACTATTATGCACCCATATTTATAGAGTGCCTTTTGGTGACTTAGGCACTGTGTGATGCAAACAATAGAGATGTTCTTTGATCTTCCACAGAAGGAAGCTTTCTCCTTTCTCCACAAATCCTACAAATCCAGATTTGCCCTTTGATTTCTAAATAGGTCACATGCTTGTTAACCCTGGAGCTCTTGCAAAGTATTTTCTATGTCCTGAAAGTTTTCAGTGCATGAAAAACTGTTTAATGTAAGCCCATAGTAAAATACAACACTAACTTTAATGAGTTGAACAGTGGCTTAAAGAGAAATGTCTGCAGTATAGTACTTGGAACTATAAATGTGACCTGGAAAAAGGCTGTGGAGACTGATTAGGGCTCATCCTTGGGAATGCAGTACTGCTTGGGCCTAAGCAGTGCTAGCAACACCAAGACCATATACATTTGTGCTCAGGGGTGCCACCTGGTACCAGGGATATAACTCGGGGTCCAGCACATACAAGAGATCCAGGTTTGTTTTTATCTCTCTATTTAGTGTGACAAATATTCCTTTAGGAGATGGAAAAGGAGCCAGGGAGTTAAGGTAATAGGAAAGAATAGTGATGCAGAGGGAGTTAAGGTCATGGGAAAGAATAGTGATTCAGCCACAAGTCAGAACATAAGAGTGCCATCAGAACCTGGAAGGCAAAAATGTTTCCCTTCCTGAGTTTTCAGAATGAGTAAGGCTCTGTAAAAATCTTCAAATGTTCTAAATAAATTTCAGTATCATATTACCCAACATCTCTACTTAATGATACATAGATATCCAAGAGAAGTAAAAATATGTACATACAGGGGCCGTAGTAATAGCACAGTGGTAGGGCATTTGCCTTGCATGCAGCCAATATGGGAAGAACCCAGGTTTGATTTCCAGCATCCCCTGCTAGGAGTAACCCCTGAGCACCGCCTGGTGTGGCCCAACCCCCCAAATAAATATATACATACAGAAACCATGCATGTGAATATTTATAACATTGTACATAACATTTATAACGTTGTACATAATTCTAAAGCAGAACCCCAAAGGTCCACCAATTGATGAATGGATAAAATGCAAATATGAATAAAAAGGATAAAATCCACACAGTAGGAAATTACTTAGCCATAAAATATAAGGAAAAGGAAAGGGGAGCTAGTTCAACAGGCTGAAAGTATACTTAGCATGCAGAAGGCTTGACTTTGATTCCCAGCTCACATAATCTCCTAAGCACTGCCAGGAGAATTCCTGAGAACATAACTAGGAGGGGACCCTGAGTGAAAGAAAAAAGAAAAGAAGGGCCGGAGAGATAGCATGGAGGTAAAGTGTTTGCTTTGCATGCAGGTCAGTGGTTGGAATCTCAGCATCCCATATGGTTCCCTGAGCCTGCCAGGAGCGATTTCTGAGCATAGAGCCAGAAGTAACCTCTGAGCACTGCCCCGTGTGACCCCAAAAAAAAAAAAAAAGAAAGGAGAAAGAAAGAAAGAAAGAAAGAAAGAAACAAAGAAAGAAAAAAGAAAAAAAGAAACAAAAAAAAAGAAAAGAACGACGCGAGAAAGAAAGAAAGAAGGAAGGATGGAAGAAAGAAAAAGAAAGGAAGGAAGAATGGAAGAAAGAAAGAAAAAGAAAGAAAGGAAGAAAGGAAAGAAAAAGAAAGGAAGAAAGGAAAGAAAAAGAAAGGAAGAAAGGAAGGAAGGAAAGAAAGAAAGCTAGCAAGCAAAGAAAGTCAAAGAAGGGCCAGAGAGATAGCATGGAGGTAAGGCATTTGTCTTGCATGCAGAAGGTCGGTGGTTCAAATCCCAGCATCCCATATGGTCCCCTGAGCCTGCCAGGAGCGATTTCTGAGCATAGAGCCAGGAGTAACCCCTGAGCTCTGCCGAGTGTGACCCCCCAAAACCAAAAACAAACAAACAGACAAAGAGAGAAAGGAGAAATTTGAAGGAAAGAAAGAGGAAGAAAAGAAAGGAAAGTTGATACATGGTGCAAGTTGAGTCAGCCTGAAAAACAGTAAATGAAATAAGATCATATGGTTATCTGATAATATTTATTTATATAAAAGATCCAGAATAGGCAATTTTATGCCATCACAAAGTAGGCCAGTGACTGCCTAGGAAGGAAGTAGGGCAGATGAGAGAATGATTGAAGTAACTAAAGGGTGGGATAGAATGATTTATTATAAACAGTAAAAATTTGGAATTATAATTTTAGGTCTATTTTAGTCCTAGTCTACCATTATCTAGACAGCAAACTTAATACCAGGAAAAGTCAGTGCCAAATGAATTATTAACTTTGGTCTTTGATGTTGTGTTCTCTGCAATATGTCCTTGCAGGTTGATAGGGGAAAATTTTAATTACAATTTAAAATCCTCTTCCCTTTAAGTGAACAAAAACAGTTGTCACCAACAGGACCTTCTCTAATCTTTCCCCTCTTGACCCTACTGAGCATATACAGAGGAAAAGACATTCCATAGGCTGGGGATTGTCTGAAAAACACAAAATTGGTTTCCTGACAGCTTTACCAGTGAACAGCACCTTTCAGTGATTCTTTTCTGAGTAAATGAACATAGACATTAAGAGTATGTGTCTTTCGAAATATATAATTGACAACACCAGTGCCAGATGTAGAAGATAATAATTTGATATTTGTATATATTTCAAAAATCTTATCCTAAGTCTGTACGGTTGCCACCAGTTGCAGTTATAAAACATTTTACTTCAGAGGAAGCTCAAATATACACACAACACAGTATTATTGATAATAGTTTCTTTGATGGAAAGTGATATGGAGATTCCTCCAAAATCTGGAAATTGATCTCCCATATGATCCAGCTATACCACTCCTAGGGATATACCCTAGGAACACAAAAATACAATACAAAAATCCCTTCCTCACACCTATATTCATTGCCACACTAGTTACAATAGCCAGAATCTGGAAACAACCAAGATGCCCTTCAATAGATGAATGGCTAAAGAAACTGTGGTACATATACACAATGGAATATTATGCAGCTGTCAAGAGATGAAGTCATGAAATTTTCCTATACATGGATGTACATGAATCTATTATGCTGAGTGAAATAAGTCAGAGGGAGAGAGATAGATGCAGAATAGTCTCACTCATCTATGGGTTTTAAGAAAAATAAAAGACATTTTTGCAATAATTCTCAGAGACAAAAGAAAGGAGGGTTGGAAGGTCCAGCTCACAACATGAAACTCACCACAAAGAGTGATGAGTGCAGTTAGAGAAATACTATATTAAAAACTATCATAACAATATAAATGAATGAGGGAAGTAGGAAGCCTGTCTAGAGTACAGGCAGGGGTGGGGTGGGGAGGAGGGAGATTTGGGATATTGGTGATGGGAATGTTGCACTGGTGAAGGGGGGGATGTTCTTTACATGACAGAAACCCAACTATAATCTATTTGTAATTAAGGTGTTTAAATAAAAATATTAATTAAATAAGAAAAAATAATAGTTCCTTTGAAGCACATTATATCCCATGTTTTATTTATTTTCTAATTGTTAAGTATGTACTTTTTTTTAGCCCTCTATTTTTCCTATCTTTTACCGCTGGTCTCTGAAAATGATTAATCTACATTCTATGTTTAAACTTGCTCACCTGTTTGCTTCTTTAGATTCCACATATAGGTGAGGTCACTCAAAAATTGTCTCTCAGTGGTGGCACAAGCGGTAGGGCTTTTGTCTTGCATGCACTGACCTAGGACAGACTGTGGTTCCTTCTCCCAGTGTCCCATATGATCCCCCAAGCCAGGAGCTATTTCTGAGGGCATATCCAGGAGTAACCCCTGAGCATCACTGAGTGTGGCCCCAAAACCAAAAGAATATTGTCTCTCTTTAATTATTTCTTAAAAGGGTCTTGCTTTGGGCTAGAGTGATAGTAGGAGGTGAAAGTGTATGCCTTACATGTGGCATACATACATATGAGTCAGCACGT
This sequence comes from Suncus etruscus, assembly GCF_024139225.1. Taxonomy (NCBI): domain Eukaryota; kingdom Metazoa; phylum Chordata; class Mammalia; order Eulipotyphla; family Soricidae; genus Suncus; species Suncus etruscus. The sequence goes on along the minus strand of NC_064852.1, from coordinate 63,645,406 downwards.
GGCTAACTCCTGTTCGATTACAAGCACTATATATGGTTCTCCAAGTCTTCCCACAAGTGATCCCCAAACCTAGAGTCAGGAGTAAGTTCTGAACATAGCCAGAGGTAGCCTCCCAAACTAGAGGAAAAATAAAAAAAAAAGATCTGCTTAAGTGCTTTAGGACATGACTTCTAAGAATGGAATCTAAAAATAGAGTCTTTTGGGGGGTCCGTGGAAATAGTAAGAGGGGGAGCCATCATTAACAAATCCAGAGTCTAAGGACCTATGTTCAGAGAGCCTACTTTGGCTCTGCCCTGCTCAAAAGGTCAATTTCACTCCTCAGAATGCCTGAAGGGATTTTGGTTAGGTCACTGAGGATACAGAGCTGACTTAAGTGTTCAGGTCCCTGAAACCACAAATACTCCAAGGAAGCAAGAGCTGGTTATCTACTCGATTTCAAACCTCCATTATCTTTATGGTTCAGCACCAGTGGCAAGAGAAAGGAAATAAATGTAACCAAAATACACCAGTGGGACTAAAATTTCTGCACAGCGCATGAAATCATCACTAAAACCAAAAGCAATCCATTAAATGGAGAAAAGACATTTGTAAATCAACAAACATCTGACAATAATTCATCACAGTGTACAATCAAATCTATAAATAACTCATACAACTCAACAACAAAAATAACTGTTCTAAAAAGGAACAGAAGAGAGTTGGAAAGACATCTCAAAGAGCTATAGAATATGCTTTGTATGTCAGTGGATTCCAGGTTTGATTCCCAGAATTAAAGACCACATGGTCTTGTAAGCACCCCTAAAAGTGATCCCTGCCTACCCAACCATTGAGTCTCTAATAGCTCCAAGCAACAATGGGTATGACTCCAAAACAAAGCGAAGATAAACAAAAATAGAAGATTTATACAAACAAAATTTCCTCAGAGTAGATATACAAATAACCAACAAACACAAAAGAATGTAGTATTTTTCTTAGAAAAATGAAAATCAGAATTATAGTAAATTATCATTTTATACCTGAATAAATGAATATTATCCAAAAGACAAGAAACAAGTACTGGTTGGGGTATAGAGAAAAAGGGATCATTGCACTCAATTTTTTAGAACTGTAAGATGATGCAACCACTTTGAAAAGAATATGGAGAAAAGTATATTTCTCAGAAATTAAAAAATAAAAATTACACATGATCCAGCTATTTCACTTCCAGGTATTTTTCTGAAGAAAATTAAAATACTAATACAAGAACCGAGGATCTAGTTCAGCAATGGGTCACTTGCTCTACATGTGAAGGGGGGGGGATGTGACACTCTGGGTTTTATCCCAGCACTAAAACAAACAAGTAAAAAACAGAAAAACTAATACAGAGGTATGTTTGCATCTCCATGTTCACTGCATTATTTTTAAGAACCAAAATATGGAAATAATCTATGTGTCCAACAATGAATGAATGGATAAAGACGTGGTGTGTGTGTCTGTCAATACAGGAACACACATGGGATTATATTCAGCTACTTAGAAAAAGAGAACATCTTGCCATTTGTGACAACATTGATGAGCCTAGAGTATTGAACTTGCCAAGTGAAGCAAGTCAGAGTCAGAAAAAAGAAAAAAGAAAAATGAACGAAGAAAATAAAACAAAAACAAACTCAGATACAGACAACAGATTGGTGTTTATTAGAGGCAATTGGAAGGAAGCCAAGTGTATGATGATAGATGGAAACTAGACTTTTGGAGGTGAGCAAGATGCAGTGCTTATCAATGTAAAATTATTATGCAATGCACTGAAACCTCATAATTATGCCCAGTATTACTGCAATAAACATGTATCTGCCCCATCCTACCATAAATTATTTTTAGAAATATTTTAACTTGGGGCCAGAGTGATGGCACAATGATAGGGCATTTGCCTTGCATGTGGCTACCCAGGATGGATCGTGGTTCTATCCCCCAGCGTCCTATAAGATCCCCCGAGGAAGGAGCAATTTCTGAGCGAAGAGCCAGGAGTAACCCCTATGTGTCACTGGGTGTGGCCCCAAAACAAAAAAATATATATTTTAACTATAATTTGAAAATATTTACACCTATTAAATTTTTGTTTGTTTGTTTGTTTTGGGGTCACACCCGGCAGCACTCAGGGGTTACTCCTGGCTCTATACTCAGAAATCGCTCCTGGTAGGCTTGGGGGACCATATGGGATGTCAGGATTCGAACCACCGTCCTTCTGTATGCAAGGCAAATGCCTTACCTCCATGCTATCTTTCCAGCCCCAACACCTATTAAATATTATTTAAAATGTTAAATCTCCTTTAGCATGGAATTTAGAAATGTTAGATTACCCTGAGACCATCCTGACCTGGACATCCAGGCCACAGGGAAAATCGTGGACTTTTCTGTGACCCTGTGAAGGTCTGTGAATGCTATGAATTTCAGCTTATTGTCTCATTTCTCTTCTGGAGCTTGTTTAGTGGCACTAAACCTCTGTCATTCCAGATCTGCCAGAAACTGTGTAGCCAGAATGACTGATTTGGGCATGGACTTTTGACCCAAGCAAATGAAAAGAAACCTTCATTTCTGGGCCAGCTCTTAAAGCATGTGTAATATCAACTTCATCAACATAACGAAAGCAATACAACCTCCACAGTGCTGGTGGAAGGAATAAATGGAGTCACATGAGGTACAAGTGCAGTTTCTGACCTGCCCCTAAGTTACTTGGCAGCGATTCCTGTTTGAAAGAGTACAGTGAACTCTTTGGCAAGCAGACACAAATGCCACTTCTAAGGTTATCCTAGAAGCACCTTTTTTTTGAGGCGGTGTGTGTGTGGGGGGGAAGTCCACACCTGCATGTCTTCTTTAGATGAATGAGTAATATAAATACAGAACATTTGTGTCATTTCATTATCATGATTAATTATCCCAGCTCAACATGCACCTACCAGAATCTGTTGGTGTTGTTTCTCCACCTGATAGCCTCCAAAATGCAATATGCCAGGTTTTGCCTGTATGACCTCATTATTCTGAAGTTTTGAGTAAATTTCTGGAGAAACAATAAGGATGAGTAGCACATTATGATTTCAGACACATGAGAAAATACAAAATAAAAGAAGAAGTGGCAACTGTGGACCCTTTTTAATTGCAGATATTTTAAGCAAATGAAATTTTCACAGAGAACGAAGCTGTCAACAAGATGTATGCTGTTCTTCAAATGAACTTGACTGTTCTCTCTTCTATCTCGACATGGCATTTGGAAGATATCATCTCAGTATACATTCATATGCATTGCTTATTATCTATTAAGTTTTCTTTTTGCACTTTGTATAAGACTTTGTGATAAAACAACAAACAAAAGCACAGTCCTGTCTTTGCAAAGGATAACTGCCAGATCATGTGATAAAAATCCATTTCAAAGGCTCCAAACACTGAGTCTAATTTTATTACCGTGAATGTAATTCTTATTTTTTGTTTTCCTATTAGAATTGTAGTAGGTGTGCCTGGAGCCTAGAGTTGGTCTTATGCCAGGAAACTTCAGGGGTAGGGTCCCTTTGTATTTAGGCCAAGGTTATTCCTTTCCATGCCCCTCATATTTTGGTGGACCTATGCAAACAACAATTGCCACTCTAATACTGTTTTTACTGTGCTCCTTTGACTCTAATCCTTAAAAAAAACCACTTAAAATTTGAGGTTAACTTAAGCTAATATGCATGTACATGGAAATGTAAAATATACTATGCCTCTAATGTTTAAGGAGTTATGTAAGTTTTATGGCTTTATATTGCCTTGTGTGCTGTTAAGAAATATTATAATGTGTTACAATCTGGGGACTTGAGGGACAAAGTAATTGTACATGGATTCTGTTTTATTTATCTTAATGTTCTTTGGCTGAAAGTTCAAAGTTAATATATCAGCAAGGAGACTTCTTCTGAGAATTATGTTATGGGTGATTGTCCTTCCACTGTAACTTTACCTTGTCCTCTTTCTTTGCATCTTTGTTCTCATAATTAAAAATTAAAAAAATTAAAAAAAAAGAATTGTAGCATGTGAAGGAGTAATCTTGAAGTTTTGAATAAGTAAAGTCTCAGACTTGCTATTGTCATTATGGGAAAGTATTTTTTGCCTTTTTTTTTTCAATTTTGAGAACAAGCTTTTCTACAAAGTGTTTATTTCTATAAAGCTTTTCTCCAGATCTTTACCTTGGCAGGAGCCTTCTGGAAAAGGCACCAGGAATTTGTCACTATCATTTCTATGTCTTGGTGGGACTCTTGTTCATTATATATTATCCCAACCCTATGAGGTAGGTATTATTTTTATTTTATAGAAGAGGATGTTGGGGCCGGAGAGATAGCATGGAGGTAAGGTGTTTGCCTTTCATGCAGGAGGTCATCGGTTCGAATCCTGGCATCCCATATGGTCCCCCGTGCCTGCCAGGAGCAATTTCTGAGTCTGGAGCCAGGAATAACCCCTGAGCACTGCCGGGTGTGACCCAAAAACCAAAAAAAAAAAAAAAAAAAAAAAAAAAAGAAGAGGATGCTGAGACACAATATAATGTAACCTGCCCACAAAGCAATTATCAATCAAACCTAGGTCTGTTTGATTCCCATACTAAACTACCCTCATCAAGAGGAACACATGGTCTGTTTTCTGGCAAATGAATTTTTTAGCATTTACTACAAATAAGTGAGCTATAGGCACTCCCATTGCATCCCCTGGCCATACTTCTAGCATATAATTCAAGTGGGTATAAGGTGCTCCTTGCTCCTCCCCAGATGCCCTGCGACTATCTTCAGATTGAACCAATCTGAAGTGCTAGGATGGGATGTGATGCAGATAAATTGAAATCTCTATATACTATTTGATCATTTTTAAGTGTTAAAATAAACATTATTAGGTAAATTTTGAGTATGTAAGATTTTGATTTAGGGTCCATGGAATTTATGTACAGGGGCTCCTTTTCCATTAATGCCCAGAAATAGTCAGAAGTCTGCTCCTTTGTATGCAGTCGTTTTATAGAGGCAAAATAGAAGGCTGTATCAAAAAATTGTGTGGGATGGAGCTGGAGCACTTGAGAAGGCCTTGAAGGATGAATGGAAGGCAAATGAAAATAAAGAAAGAAACCAGGACACTGATCTGTAGTTATCTACTTCATTATCATCTAGGGTGTGTCATTTGACTTGGTCTCAGCTTTTAGTAAAAGTGGAAATAAAACATATCTCATGATGTTGTACAGATAAATTACACAGGCAAATTGTTTCACTTTGACACAATAGCTACCTGACTGACTTGGCTTTCCCAGATAAAGGACATTTAGAAAAAGGAAAGGTAATGTCAAGGTCTTCACGGAGCAGTAGCAGCATGACTGAATTGCAGCTGAGGTATGAGAGAAGACAGTATTAGTGAAGGATTTGAGTCCAGGTAACCCATCAATAGCACAGGAAGACAAATGCCAAGTTAAGGAATTGGGACTCAGTTTGGAATTTGAGTAGGTCAGATGAGTATATTCAACTGGGTTCTAAAAAGAAAACCAAATGGGGGCCCGGAGAGATAGCACAGCGGCGTTTGCCTTGCAAGCAGCCGATCCAGGACCAAAGGTGGTTGGTTCGAATCCCGGTGTCCCATATGGTCCCCCGTGCCTGCCAGGAGCTATTTCTGAGCAGACAGCCAGGAGTCACCCCTGAGCACTGCCGGGTGTGACCCAAAAAAAAAAAAAAGAAAACCAAATGGGTTTATGAAGGGAGTTATGAGGAGAGTATTATCGAAGAGGAGAACACAAATAAAGCAGTGACCTGACTTTTGCACTGTGAAAGACCTATAAAAGATGAGGAACAGGGTTGCAGAACACTAAGATAGGGAAGACATTTGAGGAAGCAACAGGTGGTGATATCAGCAATAGCTATCAGTGAAGGTAAGTGGGTTTCAAAAGAACCACTGTTTTAGTAACGCAAACTATAATAGCCTATAAAACAATATAAAAAAATTAGCACCAAAAATTCCTGGATTTTGAGTCCTCTGGGAAGATGTTGGCTTTAAGATGAATCCATTTCAATGATACTTACTTGATTCTAGGAGGCGATTAGGTACCTCTGTCTTTTTTTTGGGTTCTTCCACCAAGGATTTTAATAGGAGGGGTGATACATTATTAAATAGTTCTTCAGTATTCTTTAGTTCTCTGTTGGGGGTTTTCACTGCTGCCATTTTTTATAAAATATATGATGTCTTCTTTTTAGAGCCAAAGGTCATTTCCTGAGAAGAAAACAGTAGCAGTAGAATCAACCATGAGAAACCACACACATTTTTTCTCTATCTTTGACAAATGGACCTCCTGTCACTATTTGGTTTATGGAGGTTCTAGCCCTCTCTAACTCTAGTCTTTCTACTGGCTCCTCCATTCCCACACACAGCCATCCCATTAATCTCCTTGAACCACATATCACAACCCAATGGCGTGCCATTGCTCAGAACTCTCCCATGGTTCTTAATTCAAGGGTTTATTTTCCCAAAATATAGTCCTGACGTGCTTCTCAAGCTTTAGTAGTATGTGAATGAGGAGAAAAACAAATGCTCTTGAAGTAAAATCAGTGTGGAAAACGTTGAAGTTGTGGAAAAGTAAAATCAGTGTGGAAAAGGTTGAAGTCAACCTCTTCTGAGATTTCTCCAAGTGGGTTTCTAAGATGTTTGTGACCACAAGATCTTTTATCATTTAAAGACATTGATTACTGGACATTAGTCCTCAGAGGCTTTCCCTAGGAGCTGTTTGAGGATTTCCTTGCTTAGATTTGTCTTCCTTTAATGTTCACTTTCGGTCCAGTCCACCTACCTCAGAAAGATCATTTTCTAGAAAGTTCATTAGCACTACTTCTGTTCCTTAGCTGACCTCAATCATTTTTGTTTTGCTTTGTTTTATAATAGCACCTAATAAATCCCACACTTTATATCTTTCAGAATGAAGTCTCTAAATGGGGCCCTTGTATAGGTTGTGGACTCTATAAAGCTTTGAAATTGAGTATGAAACCATGCATGAATTTTCATACTCTGTTTCAATTTTGTTTTGTTTTAGACTAGTAACTGTAGATACCACAGAATCTACAGCATCAAGTAAAAGACAGCAATAACACTGCTTTGCACGCCTTTTTGGAAAGAAGGGGTTCTTGGTTCCCTTCACCTCACCTCCTTCTTCCACACAGTCTCTAGCTCACCTGCTTCACACCCTTTTCCATCTTTTTAGCACCAGCCCCAGAGTCTACTCCAGGCTCTGCCCCCGAACCCCAGCATGAACAGGTAGAATAGCCAAACCGTTTTCACACCCAGGCTCTAATTCCAGATCACCACCACCTCTTCCATCCACTTCTCTCATCCTGACAACCCTCTGCTTCCTCTGCTATAAATAGGGGTCTACCCAACTCAAACCTGTACGAGGCTCACTTGTGGCTGGATACCTACCCAGGGTTCAAATTGTCTTCATAGCTTCGCAGCTACCCAGGGTCCAGGTAGCGCTGCTCCCACTGGAGATGGTTCCCAGGCAGGCAGGACTGGGCACCGGGCTGCTAGCTTCCGGCGTTGCCATGACGACGCAGACGCGCTCCCTGGGCTGCGGCAGACGCGGCCAAACTCCTTTCGGACGGGTGGAGGGCTCAGCTGCAGATAGGGTTGCCCTGCAGGCTCAAGAACAGCGGGGAGCTGGGGGAGAAATTTGCTGAACTTATGAATTTAAAGCCAATGAATTCCCGGCGCTAGTGGAGTGAAGGGTGGGAGTGAGAGATGAAATTTCTGGAGACAATAAATAGGAAACCTAAGGTGAGACCTGAAAGCTGCAAGTGCCTTTGTTGCCCAAAAGGAATGGAATTTCCGAAGGGCAATGGATGGGACTTCTCCGGCATGCATGCATGCATTCATTCATTCATTCACTCATTCATGGAATTTTCATGGCTATGGCAAGAGGTGCTGGGCTGCTCCCTGCATGTTTCAAACCCATGCCAAAGGGGACCATGCTGGGACTAGAACTTGAGGCTTCTGTGTCCAAACCATGTGAAGTATGTATACGAAGGTAGTCAAAATAGTATATGATGAAATCTCAATGTCCACCAGCAACAATGATCAAATCATGGCCAATCCTGTTATATCGTGTTCCTGCTATCTGTATTATTTTGAGGAAAAGCCCCAGACATCATTTCATCCATAAATATTTCAAGATATTCCTCTAAAAGATAAAATTATAATATTCCTCCAAAAAATAACCATGAAAACCAAATCTAAAGTCGACAATAACAGAATCGATACCCAATCTACAACAAGCTGTACAATGGGGAACAGTTCCACTGGCATTATGGGGGTAAAGGAGGGAGATGTGGGATGCATGCTGGGAACAGCGGTGGAGGGAGGACAACACTGGTGGTGGGAATGCCCCTCACTTATTGTTACTATGTGCCTCAAATATTATTGTGAGAGAATTGTAATTCACTTTGACCACAATAAAAAAAAATAACCCAAATACCAGCACCTTAAAGAGCTCTAACAGTTATGGGGTTAGAACACTGTGCTCAGGGGCAGGAGCAATAGCACAGCTGTAAGGCACTGAGATAAGGTCTTGCACTGAGTCAACCAGAGATGGACCTGAGTTCGATTCCTGCCATCCCATATGGTCCCCTGAGCCTGCCAGGAGCGATTTCTGTAAGCAAAGCCAGGAGTAACCCCTGAGTGTTGCTGGGTGTGTCCCCCTCCGACTCCCCCCCCCCCAAAAAAAAGAATACTGTGCTCAGGCCTGTTCTACACTGATCCTCTTGGTCACCAATTGAAGAAAACTTTTCTTTCATTTAATCATGTGATTTAATTTTCTTATGTAGGAAATCATTTTCTTTCTCATTTGTTGTTACTTTTTTATATTGGAAGTTCCATGTAAATATAAACCAGCAAAGTGAATTTTCAGTTTAATTTTGGTGACTGCTGTTTACTTCAGATATTTTTTAAGACTTCAAGTTAATATTTGGTATCATTTTTGATAACTTTTTGGAGGAGCTAAATGAAGAGAAGGACCTTTTCTTTAAAAAACAAGTATAAATCTACAAGGGCACATGAAAACAATAAACCACTTTTCTTCACAGATCAAATCAAACAAATATTTTTAGTTTTTGTTTACAAAAATTATAATAGGTCCAGGAGTAATAGAACAGGAGCTTAGAGTGACTGCTTTACAAGCATCTGGTCACAAGTTCAAATCCTGAGTTTTCCACATGCCAGTTCCAACCTGTGCTGTCTGTGATTCTCTGGCACAGCAGGCAATTTCCAACTATACACACCAGAGCCAAGTATGTGTGAGCAGCAAAAAAAAATGGGATTAAAAACTCTCTCACTCTTCCCTGTAAGCAATTCAACTAAAAAGACATATGAGTCATGATTAGGAAGTATGAGTCCTAGAAGACATGTTGACATGTGACACTGCAGCCACTCCTAGGGAGTAGCACAGCCATACCATGTATACTGCAACTAGTACTTATACCAGAGAGCACAATTTCAGCAGTGCAAACATCAGTGAGCATCATAACCGAGTGTGTGGACACCACATACTGATAGGGGCTCCTGTAAGCATTCCAGACAGGGATGTGTGCAACCCTCATCCATTGCAAGAACATCAACAACAATAAAGGAAAGAGAGAGAAGGGAAGGAATTAAAAAAATCATAATAATCTCTCAAGACTTACAAAGATCTATTGTGATTCTCTGTACACAGGCCATACCATATTTTTCACTTTCCAATATTGTTCTTGCTGCTTCTTCCTTGAATAAATGGACACCTACTTGTCTGAAGTTATTTATGACCCTATTGATGGGAGATTATGGAAGGAATCCTGTGAGAATAATTGCCTTTCTTTCTCCTGTGCTTCATCACTTGTCGTGCTGTGTGTAGTTTTGGTCTCCTTACTGGGGATGTTCAGTTTCCATTCCTCATTCTCAAATCCCTTCTGATCTCTACTACAATCTGGGATGAACATTTTCCCCATCTTTTAAGCTAACACAAGAAGCAATGTCTTATCATCTCTCCCCAATGGCTTCCAGGAGAGGGTTATTGCCTATCTCTGGGTTTCCATATGCTGTGCTCCATCCTCTTTTGGAGTTTTTTCTATAGGCTATGCCTATCTTTATGTGTATGCATTTTTTATTGTATCATATGGGAGATAATATGCAGGTCATAGTAGAGTTAATGGAAGTGTATGGTAGTGTAGACACTACTGGACACTTTCTCTTTCTTAAAAGCAATATCCCAACTCTGCTCAAATCTTTTCCCAAGTCCATCATTTCAGTTGTATCTAGCCAATCATGAATTTTCAGATCCTTTACAGTTGAGTAGAATAAGCAATCTAATTGTAGCTACAGATATGGGAGAGAGCACTTCTAAGAACCCTTCCTCAGAAGAAAGGAGCACAAGCACAACATCTTTATCTTTATGGACACTATAGTATCCAGAAGATGGCACCAGTCATCTGAGGTCATGAGGTGCATTAATGTTCAGTTGATGCTGATACGCAGAATGTCAGGGAGGGCAGGAAGGAGCTCCCAGGCTTTGGAAGCTACCATCTCACCTCTGGTTTTGGTGCCTACATCCCCTGAGGTTAGTCTTTCAACTGGCAAAAATATATATATATATATATATATTTTTGGTTTTTGGGCCACACCCGGTGATGCTCAGGAGTTACTCCTGGCTATGTGATCAGAAATTGCTCCTGGCTAGGGGGACCATATGGGACCCCAGAGATCTACCCCAGGTCTGTCAGCGGCGTGCAAGGCAAATGCCCTACCACTGCACTATTGCTCTGGCTCCATTAACTGGCAATATTTTAATATACAATCATTCCTAAGCACTCCTCAAAGTGTGAATAGGTGTCTAAGAGTTTGATAGAAATGCAAAATTTTAGGTCTTCCACAAAATCGTATTAAAAGAGTCAGTCTGCAGTTCATGAACATCTCCCAGGATACTTATAAATACATCAAAGTTTGGGAAATAATGAACTGATGCCCTATAATCATAGATGTTTTTGTTTGTTAGTTTTTTGTGTTTTGGTTTTGGTTTTTAGGCCACACCCAGTGGCATTCAGGGGCTACTTCTGGCTCTGTGCTCAAAATTACTCCTGGCAGATTTGAGGTAACATATGGGATGCCAGGGATTGAACCCCAGTCTGCCCCATTGAAGGCAAACACCCTACCAGCTGTGCTATTACTCTGGCCCAGTCACAGCTGTTTTTAAGACTCAAGACTTAAAGACTCAAGACTTTAAGACTTTACTTGCTGTTATGGATTAAACCTGATTGAATCACTTCCCATCAAGAGATGGAGTCTCTGTGTTTTACCTTTAAATCAGAATGGGTTTATGACAGCATTAACTGCCCAGACCAGTCCTGCTTGAATTTCTAACCCTAAGAATGTGAAATATAGAATTAAATGGCAGTTCTTTTTAGTCTGCAATTTGCAGGTATTCTTTTTAATGCTCCTTTAATTATGAGTGAAGGAAGCAGGATTCCATGTGTTTAGGATACATTTGTGTTTCCTTTTCTACAGTCCTATCTCCCTTACACACATTTCCTCTGAATTATTTTTCTTTTGTTTGTTTTGTTTTAGGGCCACACCTGGTGGCACTCAGGGATTACTCCTGGCTCTGTGCTCAGAAATTGCTCCTGGCAGGTACGGGGGACCATATGGGATGCCAGGACCCAAATCACCATTGGTCCTGGGTCAGCTGCTTGCAAGGCAAACTCCCTACTGCTGTGCTATCTCTCTGGCCTCCTTCTTTAAATTCTTGTTTGTTTTTTATTTTTTATTATTATTGTTTAGTTTTCAGAGTTCTTTCTATATTAGGGATATTAGTGTTTTGTTCTATGATAAGTTGCAAATTCTTCCCAAATTATAATTTGTAGTTAATGGTTTTTGCCTTGTAAAATTAAAATAATTTTATATTTATTATTAATTTCACCATAACAAAGTACTCCCAAAATTTGGTACTCTAAAGTAATTATAAGGATTTATTCTCTCATAGTTTTTGTGGGATGTAAATTCAGACAGGGTGTAGCATGATTTTTTCTGTTTTATAATGTGAGGGATTTCTGAGAAGATTGCTCAATAGGTTCAAACTTATCCTTGCATGTACTAAACCCTGAGTTTGATCCCCAACCCTGCTTGATATCATGCCTAGCACCACCAGGCGTACAGAGCAGGACCAAGGTTTTCTTGGGCACCATTGTGGAGGTCACCTCAAAAGATACTTACATGCAAACTTCTCTTTGTAAGGTGTCTCCTACTCTATCCTAGGGAAGGTCTAGTTTTCTTTCTTCCTTCTTTCTTTTTCTTCCTCCCTCTTTCCTTCCTTTCTTCCCTCTCTATTCTTTCTCCTTCCTCCCTTCCTCCCTTCCTCCCTTCCTCCCTTCCTCCCTCCCTCCCTCCCTCCCTCCCTCCCTCCCTCCCTCCCTCCCTCCCTCCCTCCCTCCCTTCCTTCCTTCCTTCCTTCCTTCCTTCCTTCCTTCCTTCCTTCCTTCCTTCCTTCCTTCCTTCCTTCCTTCCTTCCTTTCTTTTTTCTTTTTTTGTTTTTGGGCCACACCTGGCGATGCTCAGGGATTACTCCTGGCTGTCTGCTCAGAAATAGCTCCTGGCAGGCACGGGGGACCATATGGGACACCGGGATTCGAACCAACCACCTTTGGTCCTGGATCGGCTGCTTGCAAGGCAAACGCCGCTGTGCTATCTCTCTGGGCCATCTTTCTTTCCTTCTTTCCTTCTTTCCTTCTTTCTTTCTCTTTCCTTCTTTCTTTCTTTCTTTCTTTCCTTCCTTCCTTCCTTCCTTCCTTCCTTCCTTCCTTCCTTCCTTCCTTCCTTCCTTCCTTCCTTCCTTCCTTCCTTCCTTTCTTTCTTTCTTTCTTTCTTTCTTTCTTTCTTTCTTTCTTTCTTTCTTTCTTTCTCTTTCTCTCTTTCTCTCTTTCTTGCTTTTTTCTTGCTTTCTTGCAGTCTTCCTTCTTCTTCTTCTTCTTTTTTTTTTGTGGTTTTTTGGGTCACACCCGGCAGTGCTCAGGGGAAACTCCTGGCTTCATGCTCAGAAATTGCTTCTGGCAGTCACGGGGGACCATATGGGAAGCCCGGATTCGAACTGATGACCTTCTGCATGAAAGGCAAACACCTAACCTCCATGCTATCTCTCCGGCCCGCAGTCTTCCTTCTTTCCTTCCTTCCTTCCTTCCTTCCTTCCTTCCTTCCTTCCTTCCTTCCTTCCTTCCTTCCTTCCTTCCTTCCTTCCTTCCTTCCTTCCTTCCTTCCATCCTTCCTTCCTTCCTTCCTTCCTTCCTTCCTTCCTTCCTTCCTTCTTCCTTCCTTCCTTTCATCTTCTTTCTCTCTCCTCTTTCTTTCACCTTTCTTGTTTTCTTTCTTTCTTCCTCCCTCCCTCCCTTCTTTCTTTCTTCTTTCCTTCCTCCCTCCCTCCTCTTTCGTTCTTTCTTCCTTTCTTCCTTCCTTTCTTCCTTCCTTCCTTCCTTCCTTCCTTCTTTCTTTCTTTCTTTCTTTCTTTCTTTCTTTCTTTCTTTCTTTCTTTCTTTCTTTCTTTCTTTCTTTCTTTCTTTCTTTCTTTCTTTCTTTCTCTTCTTTCTTTCTTTCTTTTTTCTTGCTTTCTTGCAGTCTTCCTTCTTTCCTTCCTTCCTTTCTTCTTTCTTTCTTTCTTTCTTTCTTTCTTTCTTTCTTTCTTTCTTTCTTTCTTTCTTTCTTTCTTTCTTTCTTTCTTTCTTTCTTTCTTTCTTTCTTTCTTTCTTTCTTTCTTCTTTCTTTCTTTCTTTCTTTTTTCTTGCTTTCTTGCAGTCTTCCTTCTTTCCTTCCTTCCTTTCTTTTTTCTTTCTTTCTTTCTTTCTTTCTTTCTTTCTTTCTTTCTTTCTTTCTTTCTTTCTTTCTTTCTTTCTTTCTTTCTTTCTTTCTTTCTTTCTTTCTTTCTTTCTTTCTTTCTTTCTTTCTTTCTTTCTTTCTTTTCTCTTTCTTGATGATTGAATCCAGATTCCCATATATATCCCATAGAAGGTATATACTCTACCTCTAAGCCAGATCCCTGACCCCCAAGTCTAATTTACTTATCTTTTCCATGGAGAAGTTAAAACTTAAATCACTTAGGAGACACTAGCAACACTGTCTTTCATTTAATATATTGCCCTCAGATAGAGGACTTATCAGATATTAAACTAATATTAACAGATATTACACTTGATCTTAGCCAAAAGGCTGAGAAGAGATAACACTCTTTCATGTATGATTTTATTTACTCTGTTTTAACACTATCTTGTATTATTGTTCAAAGGAAACCTGATAAAATAGGAGGAAAATAAGTAAAGGAAAAACTACTTTCCTGAGAAAGCTGACCCACATTTTCAGAATATAAACCATGAGTCTGTATCATAAAATAATCATTAAAATGTCATTGTTGGGGCCGGGCGGTGGCGCTGGAGGTAAGGTGCCTGCCTTACCTGCGCTAGCCTAGGAGACGGACCGCGGTTCGATCCCCCGGCGTCCCATATGGTCCCCCAAGCCAGGAGCGACTTCTGAGCGCATAGCCAGGAGTAACCCCTGAGCGTTACCGGGTGTGGCCCAAAAACCAAAAAAAAAAAAAAAAAAAAAAAAGTCATTGTTATATCTTTGTTCACCAGTACTAAAGAGAAAATCCTGGATGCCCTATTATTTATGGCTCATCAATAATACATTAGTTCAGCTCACAGTAAAGCTTATGTGCAGGACAGGACAGGCCTCTTGGTTTGCTTTATTGAACACCTGAAGGACAGAGCAAGTTCACTGGACTTGTGTGACTCTTTAATGAAGGTTTTTGGCCCTCAAATCTAGGGATCACCAACATCTTCACTTCTCCAATGTTCTCTTACCTCAAATCAGTTCATTCTTCTCAAATGGTGTCCCCCAAGAAGTCAGACTCTTTGGCTGCCAAGTAGCCAAGAGGATTTAAAAGTTAAAATAACAATAATAATTTTTGTTTGTTTTTGTTTTTGGGCCACACCAAGTAATGCTCAGGGGTTACTCCTGACTATGCACTCAGAAGTCGCTCCTGGCTTGGGGGACCATATGGGACGCCAGGGAATCAAACTGCGGTCCTTCCTAGGCTAGTGTTGGCAAGGCAGACACCTTACCTCTAGCGCCACCATGCCAGCCCCAACAATAATAATACTTTAATAAATTTTTTCCTGTCTACTTTCTATCTACTATCATCCATCTACCTAGCATCAATACATATACTGTCTCTCTATCATCGATCTATGCATGTAATATGCCAGATGATGGCATCAGGACTTTTCTCTATTTATTGGCTTTCTTGACTACCTGCTCACTTCATCCTCAACTAGGATCTCTCTGTGCTGGGGAAAAGGCAGTCAACACATTAGCTTTATTACTGCTACTACTGCTGCTCCTGCTTGAGTCACATGCTCATCCCTGAATCAACCATTGTGGTTAGTTGATAGACATGTATGACTCTCCTGATTCAATCCAGATCATATGTGCTTTCTTGAACTGTCAGTGAAAATGTACCCAAGCCATAGGGTCTGAAAGAAAGGGTCGAAGAGGAGAAGTTCTTTCTTTTACTTTTTGGCTTTGTGGCACTTCCAGTTTTGTTTAGGGATTATTCTTGATAGAACTCAGGGGACCATTTGCAGTGCCAGGATAAAACTGGAGTTGTTGCATGCAAGACAAGTGCCTTACCTCCTGTATGATTTCTTGGGCCTAATTTGACAGCAGGGGAGATGTGTTTGGGTCATACCTGATGTGTTCAGAAAGGGCTTACTTCTGTTTTTGTGCTCAGGGATTATGTGTGATGGACCATATACCATTTTGTAGATTGAACCTGGTCAGCTGTGCAAGGCAAGTGCCTTAATGCCTGTACTATTTCTCTAGCCTTTCCTTTTTATTCTTTTTTTACTCTTCAGCCTTTATTTTCTCTTCTGATATAACAACACTTCTCTTGAGTTGGAGAAAAAGTACAGGGGATAAAGTTCTTGCTTTTATGTGGCTGTCCCTTATTCCATCTCCAACACAGCATATAGTCCACAGAGCCCCATCAGGAATGATTCCTGAGCATATATCCAGGAGCAAACCCTGACCACTGCAAGGTGTCCTCCACCAACCAAAAAATCATCGGTCAGGGGCCAGAGTTATAGTACCAGGGGTTATATACTTGTCATGAACATAGTAGAAAAAATAAAAATCAGGGAGTGTCTATTAGAATTGTCTGCCTGAGTGATATTCTAAAATTATAAATATCCAAATATTCAAATCTTTGAAATTGATGATAAGTTCCAGTTTGGCCAGAGCTCTATTAATCCTGAAGAATGAATCTCAGTTTACATACACCATATATTATCATATATCATCCTCCAAGTATTCCACAGTCAACTATACACTTGTTAAATGTGTAGTGAAAGATAAATCCCAAAGTGTTCAGAACATGTCTCCCCAGACTTGTCATCTTGGCATAGGGGTTATTCCAAGTTAAGGCCAAATCAGACCTGCCAGGTTTATAAGAAACATTTCTCATCTTCTTAACTATGAGAAGAAGAAAAGTTGGAGGCTATTTACCCCAATTGAGGACTTTTACTAGAAATAACCTTTCTATTTAAGAAATCTGTCTCTATGGCAGGGCAGGCATGTAAATACAAAGCATCTGTTCTTCCTAATGTGAGTCAACCTCTTCTTGCCAGGTGAGCCCCTCCTTCTTTGCCCCCATGTCCCATTTCTTACCTCAGGATAAGTGCCCTCATTTACCCTTTTACTCAGACTTCATAGACGTGTTGGTTCTCTATAACTTAGTTTTCTCTTTCCTCCTTGAATCTGTCTGATGCTAATTTGATTGCTAGGCCAAACTGAGAAGAAGCCAGAGGGTGGAAGAAAACTTCCATTCCACCTTACAGTGCTTGGGTTTGGAAGATTCGCCGGAGAGTCTTGATCAGCTCACTGCCCCCAAAGTCTGGGAGGTGGTGCAATCAGAGCACCTGCACTTTAGGCACAGTGAGAGACTGTCAGGAGCAATTTTCCCAGACATCTTTCAGCCTAGCACCTGGAGCAAACTAAGACTTCATAAAATATGAATTTAATGAATATGCTTAGTTAGGTCTCCAACAGATATTTATTGCTGTTGAAAGAAAATTAAAAAAAATATTTCTTGGGGCCACAGAGATAGCATGAAAGTAGAGCATTTGCCTTGCATGTTAAAGGATGGTGGTTTGAATCCCAGCATCCCATATGGTCCTCTGAACCTGCCAGGAGCGATTTCTGAGTGTAGAGCGAGGAGTAACCCTTGAGGGAAGTCCGGTGTGACCCAAAAACCAAAAAAAACAAAAACAAAAAAAAAACACACACAAAAAAAACACTTCTTTCCCTCCTTCCCTCACCCTCCCTCTCTTCCTTCCTCCCCTTCTTCTTCCTCCCTCCTTCCCCTTTTCCTTCCTACCTTCCTTCCTTTCTCTTTTTCATGCTTCCTCCCTCCCTCCCTCCCTCCCTTCGTTCCTTCGTTTGTTCGTTCCTTCCTTCCTTCGTTCCTTCGTTTGTTCCTTCCTTCCTTCCTTCCTTCCTTCCTTCCTTCCTTCCTTCCTTCCTTCCTTCCTTCCTTCCTTCCTTCCTTCCTTCCTTCCTTCCTTCCTTCCTTCCTCCCTCCCTCCCTCCCTCCCTCCCTCCCTCCCTCCCTCCCTCCCATTGGTGCATGTATGGTGCCAGTAGAAAAAATTTAAATAAAAATAAAATAATAATAAATACAATTTCTTGTTGAAAAATTAATTAAAAAAATAAAATCTGCCAACCAGGGAATTCCTCTTTACCAAGTGAAAGGAAGGATGACTTACTTAAATGAAAATAAAGTAAATTGTTTTAATTAGCAAGTTAGCATTAAATCAGACTATGGTGCTTGTCATAGCCACGAATACAAATATTAGGCTTTTGGTTCAGAGACATGGCTCAATGGGCTGAGCTCATGCTTTGCATACAGGAGGCCCAAGTTTCGTCCCAGGCACTACTAATCCTTTGGGGACTGCCAAAATAGGTACCCTCACCTCACCACTCAGTCCTGCACAGAGCTGAAGTAGCCTTTGAGCAACACCGGATATGGCCTAAAAACTAAACTAAAGAAAACAAAAAGTACATTAAGTTTTATACATAGTCTCTAAAAGAAAAATGAAACTTCTCGTTTTTAATTTCCAAAGCAGAAAATTACAACTCGGAACCAAGTGTTTTTGTTAAACTTCCACAGTGATAGGACCTAAGAGCACATTCCTCCCTCCCTGATCTTCAAAAATAGAAAGCAAGACAATTTTGGGATGCAAATCTAGCTGGAGCCTTTTTTCTCCTGTCTCCTTTTGCTGCTGTTAGAATGATTGGTGGTGGTGGGGGGGTGTCAACCAAAATTTGGTTGCACATTCAGCCAAGGTATTTACTGGGGGTGAGGGGCACTTTATATCTTGTAGCTCACACACATTCATTCTGCTTGTAGTGCTCATTGCGATTGCTGTGGTGTTCCCACGTGTGCTATAGCTGCCATGCTCACATGATTTTTAGTTGTGAGGCTTGCTGGGGGGTCATGTATTTGCAGCTCCCTAGGTGTGAGGTGCCAGGAATTGTCTTCTATGGTAATGTCAGCCTTCCAGACAGCAGCATACCTCTGTGGTATTTCCAAGGGTGGAACATACATCATACAGCCCATCTTCCATATGTTCTTTCTTGGGAAAGCTCCTGTTTCAGATTGTCAGGGGATAAGGTTCTTGCCTTGATGTGGCTGTCCCTGATTCCATCTCCAACATTGCATATAGTCCATAGAGCCCCATCAGGAATGATTCCTGAGCATCTATCCAGGAGCAAACCCTGACCACCGCAAGGCGTCCTCCACCAACCAAAAAAAAAATCATCGGTCAGGGGCCAGAGTTATAGTACCAGGGGTTACATATGTTATACTATGTCATGAACATAGTACAAAAATAAAAAACAGGTGCTTGCTAGATTAGAGGTGTGGTGGCGTCGAAAGCAAAGTCAGTGTGAAGAGGAGAAAGAGAGAGAGAGGGAGAGAAAGACAGAGACAAAGAGAGACAGAGGCAGAGAGAAACAGAGAGACAAACAGACTGACTGACAGACACAGATACAGAGAGGCAGGAGAGGAGACAGAGACAGAGACAGAGACAGACAGACTGACACACAGAGAGAGAGGAGGGAGAGGTGGGAGACAGAGAGACAGAAAGACAGATTGACAGACACAGATACACAGAGAGAGAGGAGAGAGAGTAGGGAGAGACAGAGAAACAGAGACAAAGACAGACAGATTGACAGAGAGGAGAGAGACAGAGACAGTGAAAGACAGAGACAGACAGACAGACTGACAAAGAGAGAGGAGGGAGAGGGGGAGAGACAGAGAGACAGAGAGACAGAGACAGAGAGACTGACAGACACATACACACAGAGAGAGAAGGGAGAGAAGGGAGAGAAGGGAGAGAAGGGAGAGAAAGAGCGAGAGAGAGAGAGAGAGAGAGAGAGAGAGAGAGAGAGAGAGAGAGAGAGAGAGAGAGAGAGAGAGAGAGAGAGAGAGACTTTTGGTCTCTCCCTTCCCTGCGCCCGCAGAGCCCCGCGCCCTCCCTCCCTCTCATCCTGCTGCTGCCCAGTAGGGGCTGGGCGGAGGCCCGGCCGCCCGCGTCCTTATCAATGGACCTGGCGGCTTAGTGAGCACTGCCACTTCGTCCGGGCAAACAGTCCCGGGTCCCACCGGGGTTTGGGGGCTTCACCCATGACTCCTGCGGCTGCCCACCGCGCTCCGGGGGACCCTTTAGGGAGCTTTGAGCCTTGAAACTGGAGGTCGCCCGGCTGCCGTCGGGACACCCACGGGGAGCGCGCCCAGCACCATGCAGCCGTCGCCACTACTGCTGCTGCTGCTAGCCTGCGTGTCGCAGCCGGTGAGTAACGCGCCCCAAGGCGGGAAGGGTGTGAAGAAGGGACCCCTCCCCCGTACTTTAGCTGTGGGGCGAGAATCATGACCCTCATTTCCTTCCCGCGCAACGGCAGTCTTTGTGAACTTCTTTTCCCCGTGGAAAACTGCGTGCACTACAGAGAAGGCAGCTTTCAGGTGCAAAGTCAAGCAGTGCACCCCTTCCTTACCTTTCTCCAGGCTGTGCCTCGATGGAAAATCTAGAGCGCCCCTGGTAGTGTCTGCTACGTGTGCCCCCGGCACTTGCCCCCATTATTTCATGAAAACTTAAAGTCGTCTTTGGTCTTTGCTGGGTTAGAGTAAAGAAAGGCATCGAGGCTTAAACATCTTGCCCCTGGAAATGACCATTGGCATCTATCTCCATCTACCTACAAACCTTAACTAAACTTGATCCTGCCCCCCAAGCCGGCCCCACGTGGGAAACCTTCAAAAAGCCGCCTCCACAGCTTCCGGGTCTGGCTTGAGATAGTTGGCCGTGTCCTCCCTCCCTGCTCCGGTGGGATTTGCTTCCTTCCCTAATGTTTGCATGTCTGGGGACCCCTGGGAGGGACTGCAGAGACAAGAGAAGCAGTAGGGCTGGTAGCTTGTTATTTTTTCCCACACCATTCCTGGGAATCCCCAGACTCTCCCTCTAGGTTCTGTGAATGAGAGAAGGGCTACACCCATCCTGGCTGCCTGGAATGAATGACGCCCCCACCGACATAGCTAGCGCATAGCCAGGTAGGGAGCAAGGTGGGGAGCAGGGTAGGACCTGTGAATGTTGGAGAGCAGAATCCAGAGCTGATTCATCAGTTTTTCAAGTTGACTTCTCTAGTCCCAGTCCCAAGACGCTCCTAAAAGGGAAAGTACTTGAGGAAACCTAAGTGTGAGTCTGTTTCTGTGTTCTGGGCAAGTCCCTTGCCTACCTCTCATCCTTTCCACTTTGATAATGAGAAAAGCTTCTGTTTTCCTGGTGGGTGCCCAAGATCTTCCCTGCTGCTGCAGATAATTGGGAGAGTGAGATTTGGGGCTCTTGTGCCCAGCTCTGGTAAAACCTTAGATCTTCTCAGAGGCAACGCTTATGTTGGAAGATGGTAGAGTGACAGTTGCTCTTATTTTCTGAATTTCCTTTTTGAGGACATGCCACATAAAATATTGGGGTGGGGGGTTTATTTAAAGTCAATAAAGCTCAAAGTTGGTTGATGGTTAGTGGTCAGGGATGGGAGAGGCAAAGCTCCTTCGCTGCGACCCTTCCAGCCTTCTTAAGTATTGCAGTAACCTCAGGCCACAAGAAGAAGTCAACAAGTATGTGGGTATCAGGGATGAGGGCCAATCTGTATGTTGGTCTCCTTGAGCTGTTGAGAATAACTTCATTAATAAAGAGGTAAGATGCTTACTTTGTACGCAGCTACATAGCCACCACGCTGGTTTAAATTCCCAGCATCACATAGTCACCTGAGCACTTTCGGCTATGCCCCCCTCCAAATAAAATAAAATAAAATAAAATAAAAGCATTTTAAAGTCTAGGAACCTCATGGTTTTTTTTTTGGTTTTTTTTTTTTTTTTGGTTTTTGGGTCACACCCGGCAGTGCTCAGGGGTTATTCCTGGCTCCAGGTTCAGAAATTGCTCCTGGCAGGCACAGGGGACCATATGGGGCGCCGGGATTCGAACCGATGACCTCCTGCATGAAAGGCAAACGCCTTACCTCCACGCTATCTCTCCGGCCACGGAACCTCATGTTAATCTGAGGAACATGAAAGCCCTGCTTGGGTCAGGGTGCATAGGCTTATGTATCATTGTGCCCTAATACTGCACCCACATTTTAGAAAGGACCAGAATGAGACTCACAGAGAGAAGGAATCTGGCCCCCAAATCAACAAGTTAGGGGGCCAAATTGGGACTAGAACTGAGCTCTCTTGATTCCCATCCACCCTGGACACTGTGTTCAACATCCCTATGTTACCTGCCATTTCCATCACTGGTGCCTGGCACAGGCTATTCTGAGAGGGCGGTCTGTGTGTGTGTTTCAGCTGTTGGTTGTTTTATGGGTGTTTCAAGACCTGAGGCCTTACACTTCTTGGCAGAGAACTCCTTTAATAAATAGAAGTGGGACTGACCTACTTTGGTTGGAGTATTTCCCAATCTGTGAACCCCTTCTTCTTTTCCACTTCACTCTGAGTCGTCACGCATTTGCTTTTGGAAATTCGGAAAGTAAAAGCTTTCTAAGAAACTTTTGTTTGGGGCTCCCTCTTGAGGGAGATCATAGGTAACTTTTTAATTGAGGTGGGTAGTTCTTGATGAACAAATTGAATATTATTTCTTAGCTTGCCAGCATGACCCCTAGTACTGTCAGATGTACATTCCTCTCCCCAATAAATAATGATAGCCGATGGGGCCAGTTTTCTGAGAATTTCACAAGAAACCTGACCATGGCTCCTATTTTACTCCCCCTTTCTTAGTCCCATGTAGCCTCCTCAAGAAGGACTTATACTTAAGTAGTATTGGAATAACTTGCTAACACCTGTCTCCACCTTTCTCCAGAATACACACTTCAAGTTTGCATAGTGAAATTTCATCCAGTTTATCCACAGGCCTAGTCCCTCAAAACAGAAGGGAGCTCAGTGAGAATGTGTGTTGAATGAATAAATGAGTGATATGGTGATAGTTTTTATAGATAGAATGTTAAGCTGGGCCCAGTTCCTATAGTAAGTAATGAAGTAAAGCTTCTCAGACTGGAGGGCATGCTGGTTCAATATCTGTAGCACTTGTTTCCCCAAGCACAAAACTTGGGGATAAGCTGATGGTGTGATCCCCCAAAACCAACCAACCAAACAAATGCATATTAAAGTAGTCATTGTTTACAGAGTGACTGTATCAAGAAAAAAGGAAATAGTCCTTCAATGAAAAGCTTTTAACCCATGGTGTCTGGGAATCCAACTTGACTTTCTTTGTCGGTAAATATATGGTTATGGCTGCTTTTCCTTTTAACATTGATTTTTTTTAATTTTTTTTGGGGGGTTACACCTGGCAGCACTCAGGGGTTACTCCTGGCTCTATGCTCAGAAATCATTCCTGGCAGACTTAGGGACCATATGGCATGCCTGGATTCGAACCACCATCCTTCTGCATGTGGAAGGATGCCCTATCTCCATGCTATCTCTCTGGCCCTTCTTTAACATTAAAATTATGGTGTTAGGTCCAAAGTCTGGGCTTTGAACAAGGGGACCAGGAGAAAAGTGATATATTTAAATTTTTGTATTTTTTTAATTTTAGTTTGTGTTTTTGGGCCACACCCATTGACACTCAGGGGTTACTCCTGGCTATGCGCTCAGAAATCGCTCCTGGCTTGGGGGGGACCATATAGGATGCCAGGGGATCAAACCGAAGTTTGTCCTAGGCTAGCACATGCAGTAATATGCCTTACCTCTTGTGCCACTGCTCTGGCCCCTATATTTAATTTTTTAATTTTTATTTTACAAATATTTTATTTATCGATTCCTCATTCTCAATCCTGAAACCTGCAAAGTTCTGGAAACCAAAAGATGTAACTTAAGCAATAAAGTTTGAACTGATGGAGCCTGAATGGAAAATACAGCGGGTAAGGCATTTTTCTTGCTTGCAGCTGACCTGGGTTAATCCTGGCACCCCATATGGTTCCCTGAGCCTGCCAGGAGTAAACACTATCAGGTGTAGCTCCAAAACAACCAACCATCCAACCAAACAAAAACATGAACTGACATAGGTTGTTTATAATCTTTCTTTACCTTTAAGACTTACATTTTTTTTTCATATAAATGGAGGGGGAAAATCTTTATGTACTTACTATTGACCATACCCATATTATTTGAAATTACCTCTTTTCTAAGTCTCCAGCATCCTCAGTCATCAAAGCCTATCTGGCCTGGAGCTGGAGCTATAGTATAGTCACTATACCATACCATACCATACCATACCATACCATACCATACCATACCATACCATACCATACCATACCATACCATACTATCTATACTATACCATACCATACCATACTATACTTTACTATACCTTACTATACCTTACTGTACTATACCATACCATACCATGCCATGCCATGCCATGCCATGCCATGCCATGCCATGTATGCTATGCTATACTATACCATACCATACTATACCGTACCGTACCATACCATACAGTACCGTACCATACCATACCATTACTATACCGTACCATACCATACCATTACCATACCATACCATACCATACCAAACTATACCATACTATACCATACTATACTATACTATACTATACTATACTATACTATACTATACTATACTATACTATACTATACTATACTATACTATACTATACTATAGTGTGTAGGATATTTCATTGCATGAGGCTGACCTGGGTTTGATCCTCATTACCCTATATATTGTCCCCTGAGTCCATCAGAGTAATTCTTGAGTACAGAGCCAGGAGTAGCCTCTGAGCAAGCAGAACCTTTAATTAGAAAGAAATGATACAGTAGAAGCTCTGAGGATATGTGAAGAGAGGGAGCTAATATTTGTTGGGGGGAATGGTTCTATGTATTATATGGTGTTTAGTAGCATCCTTAGTTTCTACCCACTATGATCTTTTGTCTACTAAATACCTCTTCAAGTTTGACAGTAAAAATGGTCTCACAATACTACCACATAACCCCGGGAGATAGCAAGCAGAATTGATTGTTAGGGTCCATGATCTTAAAAGTGGTTAGGTATCAGAGATGGACAAGATCAGGAACTGTATATCATGCTTTGAATTTAGGGCCTGGACTAGTGATAGGGAATCTAAGCCAGAGATAACAAGCAAGTGAAACTGGCAAAAACCCATTTCCAAAGGAGACTTGTACAAGGAATAGGTCCCTTGCTTTTTTTCTTCCCTCCCTTTCTATTTTTCCCATCTTCCTTCCATCTGGTGTCCTCAGACCTGGTGTCTACTTCCTGCCTGCATGTTTCTGAAGCCAGAGATTGACAAGCTGAGTAGAGCTCCATGAACAGAATTTTAGGAGTGTTTGCAAGGTCATCTAAACAGCTGGTTCCTACTAACTCTTTAGAATGGAGTCTATAATTTTTTTAAATAATTCATGTGAATGATGATAATGATAATAATGGTAGTGGTGGTGAGAGACCCTCCCTACTTTCTGAGCACACACTTCTGACCAGGCACCACCAAGTTTCTCCCAGTGCTATCTGGATATTTCTGGATAATTCTCACAAAACCATCATTGCCCCAGCTGTCCAGATGAGAAAACTGGCCATTTTTTCAGGTGTTCTTAGTAGCAGCTTCTTCTACTTTTATATAGAGGCTACTCTGCTTTTATGGTGTCCAAGAGACTATTATAAAACTTCTCCCAAATCTCCAAGGAATATCAATTTCACTGTACTCTAGTTGCTTTATAAGCCATAAAGCAAGAGGAGCCAGAGAGTATGTTGGGTAAAGTACTTGCCTTGCATAGGACCAATCAGTTTGAACTCCTCTAGGAGTGATCCTTGAGCACCAAGCCAGGAGTAAGCCCTGGGCATTGCTAAGTATGACCCAAAACCCAAAACAAAAACAACAAAATAAAGCAAAAGCATTATCTCCATTTCTAATGTAGAAATTAGGCAGATAGCTCTGGGACCTCATGCCCTGCCCCATGTGCATCATCAGGCCCACACTGCTAGGCCTACTATGACTGGAAATGCTCCCCAGGTCCTTCAGCACTGCTGGGGAGAATTATCTCCACAAAACATCAAATACTGGATTACACACAGCATGTACTGAGCAGTCAGGGGTGAACTTGTGCTTACAAAATCTAACAAGTACAACAGTTGAGGGAGTTATTCTCTTGGCTTTGATATCACCCTTGGATTTCTATAGGGCTTATTTCTCCCCACTCCTCTAAACTTTTTTTTTGTTTGTTTTTTTGTTAGGCCACACCTGTTTGATGCTCAGGGGTTACTCCTGGCTAAGCGCTCAGAAATTGCCCCTGGCTTGGGGGAACCATATGGGACCCCGGGGAATCGAACCGCAGTCCTTCCTTGGCTAGCGCCTGCAAGGCAGACACCTTACCTCTAGCGCCACCTCGCTGGCCCCTCCTCTAACCTTTTTTATGTTGTTTTCATTTGGGGGCCATACATAGCAGTGCTGAGGGCAATATCCTGGCTTTGCACTCAGGAATTACTCCTGACAGTGCTTGGGAGACCATATGGAACTTCAGAGATTAGCCGAAGGCAAGGCAAGAGGCCTACCCACTCTACTATCTATCTCTGTAGATACCTATGGTTGGCTCTGGTCCCATGTACCCCATCTTTATTCTTCTTACAGTTTTCTCATAGGCCAAGAGAGACTATAGCACATTTCCTGACCCCCTTATGGAGGCCTAGAAATTTCTAAGATCCCTGATTTACTCCCCTGCTTCCAGGGTCTTTGGAAGCTGAGTTAACTCCCCTCTGATCTTTAATATTTCCAGCACAGCCTGTAGCCCGATGAGAGCATAACAATCAGATCCTATTTGCTTGCTTATACTACAAACAGAGGGATCCTGGGGAGACCCAACCTCCACACTCATTCCAAGGGGCCTTAGCCCCGGAGGCTTTTCTGGCTGATCACCTCCTGAATTGTGGAGTATAGCTCTATTTATGGCTGCCATGATTCCTGAGCTTGCCAGTCTGCTCCAAAACCCAGACTCTCCCAGCCAGGCCCTCAGCCAAGACTCGCAGACACTCCCTAATGTCCAGAGTCCTTTCAAATTTTAGACCTTATCACTTCCTCTTTCATTGACTCTTCTTTCCCCAAAGTCAGGACGGTTGGAATGAACTTCCTCTGATTAACCCCTTGCCTACATAATGTGTTTAAATTTCACCTCTTCCTCTTTTCATCCCATCTATTACAGGTGATTAGGGCATGAGAAGATACCACAGATATGGGGGGCTTTGACAACCTGTCTTAAGTTTCTCAAAGTTCTGGAGACTGGATATCTCAGACCAAGAGCCGACACGTGAGGCTGGGGATGTGGCTCATGTGATAGAACCTTGAAAGTGTGAGGTCGAATCGGAGAGATAACATGGAGGTAGGGCTTTTGCCTTGCATGCAGAAGGACGGTGGTTCGAATACAGGCATCTCATACGGTCCTCTGAGCCTGCCAGGAGCGATTTCTGAGCGTAGAGCTAGGAGTAATCCCTGAGTGCTGCCGAGTATGACCCAAAAACCAAAAAAAAAAAAAAAAAAAAAAAAAGTGTGAGGTCTTGGTGTGTCTCCCTGAGCATTACATGACTTCCCCCTGCCTCACACAAACAACTATGGTCCTAGATTTTCCTGCCTTTAGACACTGTTGGGCCTAAACACCACTGGGAGTAGCTCAGACTCTTAAACACTGCTGGGTGTGTGGAGAGAGAGAGCTCATTGATGTCTCCATTGATAAGGACACTAATAGTGCCAGATCAGGACCCTAGATAAGGACACTAATAGTGCCAATAAGGACCTTAGCTTCATTTAGAGAGAGAGATAGAGATAGAGATAGAGATAGAGATAGAGAGAGAGAGAGAGAGAGAGAGAGAGAGAGAGAGAGAGATCATTGGTGTCTCCATTGATAAGGACACCAATAGTGCCAGATAAAGACTGTAGCATGAAATAATTAACGATGGGGCTGGATGGCGATGGATGGAGGCCTTTGTGCTTAGGCCCCAGCCACGTGGTTTCATCCCCATCAAGCTGGCGAATTCCAGGCCCAGGTAATCGGCGTAATCAAGACTCACTCAAAGGCAGGCTTCAGGAAGAATCATCTTTATTCAAGCCCTAGCCACCACGTGTGTGTGGCCTATCTCATAACCATTTAAGCACTAGTTATTCTTGGCCCTGCATCTAAACTCCTTTCAGCCATCTTTCCTTTGGGCTCCATGCGGCCCCAAGATCCAAAAGCCAGGAAGCCGAGCCGGGCCAAGAGAGGAACGGCCAAAGGGCAAAGAGCCAAAAGGGCCGAATTCCCTTGGTCCCAGCCTTATCTACCTTTTTCCAAACCCCTCCCATAAATGGGAGGGTTTCGCAGGTAAGGTTACGCCCTCTATCCGGTTTCCTAGACCCCTCCCAGAAATGGGTGGGTCTAGGGTCTCAAATGGGTACACCCACATTTCCTCCTTTTCTTAATATTTTTATGCACCAATGTAATAGAGTGAAAATTAATATACCAGCCCTTTTCAAAAACATATCATTTGCAAAATATACTTTACACCTGTAACCTAAAATTCTATTAATGCTTTTTTACCAAGCACTATTTTGGAACTTTCATGTTCCTATACTTTTAAACTATATTGGGGGAACTATTTGTTCCTATAACTTTTCTATACACAAGTACTTTAGCATACATGCATAACATACATTTTAAAAACAGGCTAAGTACATTAAAATACACAGTAAAACATTTTGCAATTGAAAATATTAACTTTGAAAGACAACAACACATTTAAATCATAAAGAAAATGACTAAGACAAAGATGCAGGTGGTTAGAAATTAGATGTTAAAATGGGCTAATCTGTATTACCTCCCTTTTTTTTATTTTTTAACCACTAACTAATTAAAACTTAGCTTCATTTAGCTTAACTGGAAGAGTAGAATAGCACTCTCAGTGTGGTATGTTAGTGTGTGGTCAGGAAGGTTGGACCTAGGCCACATATTCTGTCATCTCATTACCTCAGTGGAGGTGATTCTTTGCTCTCATCCACTGCTGGTCTCTCCACCTGAGTTTCCTTTCTCCTCCTCTGCGCCTCTTCTACTGCCCACCCACCTTGATCCTGAGAGGGCAATCTCTATGCTGCCTTTATCATCATCATCTCTTGAAGAGTTTATTCTGTTAGTGGGTGCAGCCTGGTATAGTCTGTGGAGGGAATGCGAGGAGAATGTCCTACACAAAAAAACAAAACAAAACAAAAAAACCCAAAAAACAAAAAACACCTCTCTGGGCCTAATACTAGCTACTTTCCACTTCTGCATGATAAATGCCAGTTTTCTGGAAGAAATCTCCATGATTATCACCTCCATTTTTTCTTGTTTCTTGGCCCTGCCACCTGGCTACCAGCTTCCCCTGACCTACCCCAGGAAATCAGTCTCACATGTAGGCTTCATTTTGAAACAGGAAGGCAGGCAGATAGAGAAGGGACTCCCACGGCAATGCATTCTTGAAATATAATAAACCAAAGATAGGATTTAGAGAAGTTCATTTTTGATTAGAGTCTTACCTGGTGCTACCGCAATCCCAGAAAGGACTGGACACCTGCTGGGGCAATCTTAGACAAGAACAAAGGCCAGGAAATGCAAATCAAAAAAGGACCATCCCTACACCCAGCCCTTCTCCCTTTCAACCAACAGGTCTCTTGCCTGGGTAGAAAAATGCACTAAAGCTTTGTTAGAAGAAACCCTATAAAAGTCAATTTGTAAAAAAGGAAGGGACATATATGAGTTACCAGCCCATGCACATGCTGTCTGCAAGCACATATTGACTACATCTCCTCTCTTGAGATGTGGACTTCCATATTTTAATTCTGGAACATGTACGGGGCTCTCTCTATCCACCTTTGTCTATCCACCCTTGCTCTTATCTTCTCCACCTTCTCTCTCTCTCTCTCTCTCTCTCTCTCTCTCTCTCTCTCTCTCTCTCATCTTCCCCAACCTTCCTTCGAATAAAATCTATTTTTTACTCCTCTCTCAGAATTTTTTTTTCTGTGATGAAAGGTAAGGGATCTAAAAGGCTCAGGTGAGGTCTAGGACTAACTTTCTTTCCTGCAAAAATCAATTCTTCATTCTAGCCTGAGTCCACCCAAGAGAATACTCTTTTGGTTAGCAGGGATTAAGTCTCATACCCACAGAACATCCACTAGGCTAGGGCTCACACAATTATACTCAAAGTTTATTCTTGGCTTAGTGCTCAGAGATCATTCCTGGAGGAGCTTGGGGACCATAGGTGGTAACAGGAATCAAACTAGGATTGGCCGCATGTAAGGCAAACCCCTTAATCTCTGTATCACCTCTCTGGCTCTTAGTTGGTTATATATATATATATATATATATATTAATTTTGGGTCATACCCGGCGGTGCTCAGTGGTTATTCCTGGCTGTCTGCTCAGAAATAGCTCCTGGCAGGCACGGGGACCATATGGGACACCGGGATTCGAACCAACCACCTTTGGTCCTGGTTCGTCTGCTTGCAAGGCAAACACCGCTGTGCTATCTCTCCGGGCCCTTAGTTGGTTATTTTTAAAGCTTTAAAAACTGAAAAAAAAATGAGGTCGAAGTGATAACACACTGGGTAGGGCATTTATCTTGTACATACCGACCCAGGTTCAATCCTCAATATCCCATATGGTCTCCTGAGCCTGCCAGGAATAATTTCTGAATTTAGAGGCAGGAGTAACACTTGAGTGCTAAGTGTGGCTTCCAAACAAAAAAAGAAATCCTCAAACATAAGACATAGAGAAAGAAGTGTGGGTATGAAATAGGATGAGTTTGGAGGCTGGTTTCAACATAGTACGTGTGCCAAGAAAGATAACACGAGGATGAGTAGTGTGAGAAAGGCAAGGGCCACAGGCAGAGTCTGGGGAATTAACCCTACATGGCTTCAAGGAAGAACAGTCAAAGGGGGCATTCTGGGAACAAGGAAAATCAGAATCCAAGGCTAGAGTAGAGAGAGAGGGGAGGAGAATGGACAGGAGTGTCCCTGGACCACATCCATGCCCCATAGCCCACTATGTCCATCACTCTCCAGGGGTGGATGTGGTGTCTCCATGCCATTATTCACAACATCCTGCCTCTTTCACAGCATTCATGCTCAAGGTAGAACAAGCACTAAGAAGTGGCTAGTAAATGTGGCAAAATTAATCCTGGTAGAGATTCCAGAGTGAATTATGTGAAGTGTGGAGGAGAGAGGCAGTAGCCCCAAGAAAGGAATCTACCATTTTCTCTCTCCCTCCCTCTGATATCCTGAGGGCAGCTGGGTAGAGCTAGGGCTGATAAAGTCTTTAATGAGCCCCTGCATTTCACAGACACCAAGTCCCACCAGCCCCACTAGGCAGCTGTCCAGTCACATCTGACATCCACTAGCTAGTTGGCAATATTATACAGTTGTTGTGTTCAAGACCTTGGAGAACAACTGTGATAGGTTATTGATGAAGTCAAGGCCTGAGGATTTTGTCATCAAGAAAAACAAAACTTACTTTAAAATTATCAAAAAAGAACAAAAGTTGGGACCGGAGAGATAGCATAGAGATAAGGTGTTTGCCTTGCATGCAGAAGGACGGTGGTTCGAATCCTAGCATCCCATATAGTCCCCTGAGCCTGCCAGGAGTGATTTCTGAGCATAGAGCTAGGAGTAACCCCTGAACGCTGTTGGGTATGACCCAAAAACCAAAAACCAAAACCAAAACCAAAACAAAACAAAACAAAACAAAAACAAAAACAAAAGTTATATCAAAAATGATGCGGTGGACCAGAGCAGTAGTATAACAGATAGGATGTCTACCTTATACATGACCAAACTCGGTTTGATTCCTGATAGCACATATGGTCCCTTGAATAGTGTTTGGTATAATCCCTGGGCTCAGAGCCAAGAGTAATCCTTGATCACATTGGGAGAAGAAAGAACGGAAGAAATGAAGGGAGAGAGGGCAAAAGGGAGGAAAGAAGGTAGAGAAGGAGGGATGAAAGAAGGGAGGGAGGGAGATGTTGTGGTTCAATATTTAAAAAAAGCCAAATTCTGATATGATTTAACAATTTTATTTATTTGTTTAGTTTTAGTTTTCAGCCATACCTAGCAATGCTAGGAGGTCACTCCCAGCAGTGAGGGGACGGACCATGTGGTGTTTGGGGTCAAACCAGGGCTTTCAGCGGACGCAGTATACATACCAAGTGCTATTGTCCCAATGTCCAGTGTAAAGGTAGCTTAGACTCAAACACTAAAAGGGAAAGTATATGTAATGTATGTTTTGGGTCTGGTTAGATAAATAGTAAAATTATATTTAAAAAATGCCATTTTAGGGGCCGGAGAGATAGCATTTGCCTTGCACGCAGAAGGTTGGTGGTTCAAATTCCGGCATCCCATATGCTCCCCAGGGCCTGCCAGGAGCAATTTCTGAGCATAGAGCCAGGAGTAACCCTTGAGTGCTGGGTGTGACCCAAAAACCACACACAAAAAAAAAGCCATTTTATAAAACTTTCTTTAAATTTATCAAATATATAAAAAATATTTTTTCAAATGTACTTAGATCTAAGGTGCAATTTTCACAACTCACCATTAACACCTTGCTGGCACCAGTTATTTGTGGGTTTTCTGCTCAAAACATTAACTTCTCACTGCCCATTAATAAACTTTTCCCTGGGCCCGGAAAGGTGGTGCTAGAGGTAAGATGTTTGCCTTGCTAGCCAAGGAACGAACCGCGGTTCGATCCCCCGGCGTCCCATATGGTCCCCCCAAGCCAGGGGCAATTTCTGAGCACATAGCCAGGAGTAACCCCTGAGCGTCAAACAGGTGTGGCCCAAAAACCAAAAAAAAAAAAAAAAAGTTTTCCCTAACATTGACCAGTAACTCTTCAGGCACTATCTGTGCTCTTACACAGCTCTGCTCTGAGTGTTCCTTTCTGCACCAGGGACACCCCCTGCTCAAGGCCCCCTCTCCTCTAGACCTCTTCTGACCTCTGAGTCCCATTGCATGTCTTCTGATCAATCTGTTTTAAACTGAGATTTCCCAAAGTTCCTCCCTGAGCTTTAGAATCTGGTGGAATGGCTTCCAGACAGAGTTCATTACTACTTTATTTGCTGCTAGTTTGATTAAAAAGGACAAGATGTTGGACAGCCAAATGCAAAAGATACGAAGGCAGGAAGAGGATGTGTACCCAGACTTCCAGCAGAATTCCTCTCTTAGCTCTTTGATGAGTTCACCAGCCTGGAAGCTCTTTGAACCCCTATGCAAGTATTTAAGGAGGTATCACTCATGGATGTGCCTGGTGCAATCATCATCAACCTTTGGTGACTGGCTTAGTCTCTAGTTCCTTTCCCCCTCCAGTGGGGAGCACAATGAGGCCAAAAGTTTCCACCTTCTTAGCACATGTTGCCCTTTCTCATGCCTGTCCTCCATCTTAAATACCAGCTACCTTATTATATAAAAATCTCCCATCATTCTAAAGATTCTAAGACTTTTAGGAGCTGTGCCAGGAGCCAGAGACTAAGATTAAATGTGATCACAAAGAGCACTCCTCTCGTGCTCTCAGGAAATTACAAGAACTGTGGGATTTCTGTGTCAGGAACCAGGAACAAAGGCCAGATATACATATTCCTCATTATATCACAATATCACATTAGGACATCCGGTTTAAAATAACAGATTAGCTACACATGTTTATCTCACTGCCCTGGGATACTTCTTTAAAATGACAGCAAATGAATAGGAAGGCTATCAGTGCACAAAATCAAGGAGAACAAAGACATGAAACAACAATAAAACAGAGATGTCAGGAAAGATTTGGGAAAATGAAAACCAGTGGTGTAGTGTTGGTGGCCCAGGAAAAGTAGCAACCATAGTGCCAATAGTGGGCATTTGAGTTAAAGGGGACATGAAAAGAAACCATCCAGAAAGGAGCAAACATGCAAGAGTGGCCTCAATTATGGAGGACATACTCCTCAAAGGTCTAAATAAAAGTTCCCCTTTTGGTCTGATGATGTTGCATTGAAGGTGCTCATTAACCAAACAATCCAGGAATACAATAGTTTCAAGAGAACTGTTAATGCCTCAAGAGCAAATGTAACACTGACGAGGCTTCCAGATAGATACAAACTTAGAGATAACAGAGATAAAGAAATGAGAACACATATGTGACATGACAACAGCTAATATCATAAAATATAATGCTCTGACAATGCTAGGGGCATGGGCCTGGATATGATTCAGTAGCAGAGCACTTTCCTTATGAATAGGAAGTCCTGAAGCATACCCAGCAGCACCCAGCAGCACTCCACATCTTTCCAATGTGATTTCAGTGAGACTGTTATTTGTGCTGCCTGGCATCACAATAAAGTTTGTGATCTATACGGCACATAGGGTCTGTAAGTATGAAACTAAAGTGTGTTATTCCTGAAAAGCACCACTGCTTTAGAGTGAACACTAGAGTTGGAGATATAGCACAGCAGATAGGGTATTTGCCTTGCATGTAGATGACCTGGGTTCGATATCCACCATCCCATAAGGTCTCACAAGCCTTCCAGGACTGATTCTTGAGCTCAGAGATAGGAATAACTACTGGGCATTGCTTTGTGTGGCCCCAAAACCAAAAACCAAAAACCAAAAAAAAAAGTACAATTAAATGTACAACTTTCAATCATTGCAATAACAGCAGATAAGGGCAGGTCAGGGAAGGGAAGTAGGCAAGATTTAGAACCAAGAAGAGTAAGTAGAAAAGCAGGTAAAGAAACTGTGGAACATCTACACAATGGAATATTATGCAGCTGTAAGGAAAAATGAAGTCATGAAATTTGCTTAATATGGAGTGTATCATGCTGAGTAAAATTAATCAAAAGGAGAGGGACAGACATATAATGATCACACTTATCTGTGAGATGTATATTTAAAAAAAAACCATAGTATGGAGAATAATACCTGAAGGCAATAGAAATGACAGGTGGGAAGTGCAGGTAAGATAGAGAATGGGCCATGACAATAATAGTTGGAAATGATCACTCTGGGCAAGAACTGGGAATTACAAGGAAGTAAAGTGATATGTACCATACCCCAAATTATGTTGCTTAAAAGGAAAAGAGAGAGAGAAGGAAAAGTGCCTGCCACTGAGGTAGAGTGGTATGGAACTTGGGGTGTTGGTAGAATGATAGGAGAGAAACTGGGGCAATTAGTGGCAGAAAATGACCATTGGTGAAGTGATGGACATTGGAATGTTGTAAGACCAAAACTCTACTATCAAAAAATTGTTTAACATTATCCTGTGCTAATTTAATAATTTAAAAAATAACACACACATAGCTAAAATTTTAAAAATAACCTATTTTAAAAAGTGTGAAAAAGAGAAAGCTACAAAGAAGGACACACCAGAGAATAAGAAATTTCAGCTTTTTGGACATTAACCATATGGTGGCAAGACAGTTCTTAGAAAACTCATCAGATAGAGTCAGAGAGATAATACAATGGATAAGGTACTTGCCTAATACACAACTGACCTAAGTTTGATCCCTGGCCCCTACATTGTAGGTCCCCTAAGTCCAATTGAGCAGATAACCAGGAGTAAGCTCTGAATACCACCTGATGTGGCTCTACCACCAAAAGAGAAATCACCTTTCAAATATAGAGGAAAAGAGTTTTCAGTCTAGAAATTTCTACCCCAGGGCTGGAGAGATAGCATGGAGTAAGGCGTTTGTCTTGCATGCAGAAGATCGGTGGTTCGAATCTCGGCATCCCATAAGGTCCCCCAAGTGTGCTGGGGACGATTTCTGAGCATAGAGCCAGGAGTAACCCCTGAGTGCTGCCGGATGTGACCCCCTCCTCAAAAAAAGGAAAGAAATTTCTACCCCAATGATTCAGATTCATAAAAGCTTTTCACTCCTGCACACATTTGCCACTTTATCTTTTATATTGCATTTTAGCAAGTTACTGTAGAAGGGGCTTCTCTGAACAAGGAAGCAAAATAAAGGACAAACACTTTAACCAACCAAGTCAGAGATAGCACACCCAGATCACAGGCAGGCCTGAGTCTGAGGACAAGGCTGTAGGAAGGACTTCTAGGGTAAAACAAATAGAGCTGTTGATAGATGCCTAACAGAGCTGTTGGAATGCTTGGGGGGAAAAGGCATATGTACACAGAAAAACTAATCAAATGAAGAAAACAAAGTAATTATTGATCTCAGGAAAAACAAAATGTCCAAGAAGAAATGTAATCATTTTACAAAGCTAAACTCAACACTGAACAATATGTCATAGTCAGATGAAGTCATTATAAATAGGCCATTTAACTAAAAATTAAATCAAGAGAAGACTATGTAATCTTGCTGAAAGTGATGTCTAGGTAAAGAGATTTAAAATTTTTGAAATATTTTTTGCAATAGAGTTTTGGATAATATCTCAAATTGATAAATCAAGAAGTCACAGAATATGACTTTTAAATATGGCGAAGAAAGTGAACACCTAAAGAAAGTGGAAAATGTTTTTTTCTGGAGAACAGATAGAGATTAGGGAAAGGTGAAACTATTTTTTTATAGTCTCTTGGTAATAGAACAAATACAAGAAAATTGTGCACTAACAATATTTTGTTTTGGGATCAAACTGGCAGTAGTTAGGGGCCACTTTTGAGTTGAGGCTTGAGGGTTATTCTTGGCAGTACTTGGTGGTGGTAGTGAGGGGGAACCATAAAATGTCTGGGATCAAACCCAGGCCCCCTCACGTAAAGTATAAGCTCCAGCTCTCTGATTTATCTCTCTGACCCTCCAAACTCATATTTTAAAAAGTATTTAAGATACTTCCCCTATCCCCCTTACCCACAGTGCCAATAATTAGACTCAGGCCCTCACACATAAAACACATGTGTTCTATCTTGCCTGAGCCACAACTCTGGCTCAAAGGTAGTTTTGAAAGACAATAGCTTTTGGTTTTCCTTTACCTTTCCTTCCCCTTCATTGTTGTGTTGATCACAGGTTCCCTCTGCTTAACTGTGTTGCTCAGAATTTTAGCTGTGGTGCTACAGGGGTCACATCAGAAGTGGTGGCTATACACTAAGTTGCAGTGAATCATTAGCAGAACAAATGGGGAAAAGTTCATCTACCCATTTTCTAAGGATCCCAAGTGTACCTTTTTTCATTTCTACCATAAGCTGTTCTAGAATCTTTCCATAGTAAGCTTTGCCTACAAGATAATATTTCAGAAGTAGAGTCTGTTGACTAAAGTTGGTGAAATGACTAAAGTTGCACCTGTTCCCTGACCTCCAGTAAAGTCGTTTTCAGAGAAATTTTAGTTTAAAACAGTGCTGGGAAGAACATGTGCTCACCAAGATCCTCAGGGAAGTGACACTGGCTGCCAACTGTAACAGGTTTTACTACTCTAGCTTTTGCCTTCACTGAGGATCTGAGGGTGCTAGAGAAGATGGGTGTCAGGGAGAAACTGGGTGAGAACTCTACAGAAAGACAAGAGCAGGGGCAAGAAGGGGGTTATTGCTTGTCCACACCAATTCTCTAACAATCACTACATTCTTGAGGAAACCATGCAGTTTTGGAGAAGAGCCTTAAAATTGAACAAAGTGATGGGGCTCTCTGCTGTGGGGTTTCAGGAGTAGAATGAAAATTTCTGAAATAATCATGATATGATATGATAGTATTTCTGGTTGGGCTCAGGTACTTTGGCTACAGGCTGGTTACAGGCTGTAGGTGGTGAGGGAGGTGATCTGCCTATTCCAGGGAACCACAAATACAATCTGGTGTCAGATGAGTGAAGTAAAGCAGTTGCTGAAAGCTGGAGTTAGTGAAGTGTGAAAAGACAAGAGGTCTAAAATAAGAGATAATCAGAAGATGATTTATGTTCATTGAACTAAGAATTTTGAGGATAAGATTATATGTACCAATGGTCCACTTCACACATGCAAAAAATGTACTCTGCCACTGAGCTGCATTCCTGAACTATTTATGTTCACTTTTGGAATCCTTTCGATACAGTGCTGCTTTCACTGGCCTTCTCTGATCCCAGAGTTTGTTGATATGGGCCAGTTTGGAGCCTGGCCTTTTCCCCCTGGGAATTCACGTTCTGCTCCATTATGTTAGTATGGCAAATGTTGACAAGAGGATATAAAAACCTCTTGGGAAGCTGATTTCTGAGGTCAGGAGTCTTGTGTGAAGGACCTTGGGTCATATCATCTAACCCTCTCAGAAACCATTTTCCTTTCCTGTCTCTTGTTTGTGGGGTGATTCTGAAAAATAAATAAGTTAATGTAAGTGAAGATCCATACTCTGTGGAAAAAGTAAAATAAGACTCCAGTTCATCTCTCTGTGCAGTTGTCTATTTATTTGTGCCCACTTCTATTTTCAGAAATAAAATAACAGGGACTGAAGAGATAGTATAACAGATAAGGTGCTTGCCTGATATGTGGCCCATCCCACTTTTATCCCCAGTACTACATATGGTCATCTTAGTACCACCAAGAGTTCATACTGGGGGCCGGTGAGGTGGCTCTAGAGGTAAGGTGCCTGCCTTGCAAGCACTAGCCAAGGAAGGATCGCGGTTCGATCCCCCAGCGTCCCATATGGTCCCCCCAAGCCAGGGGCAATTTCTGAGCGCTTAGCCAGGAGTAACCCCTGAGCATCAAACGGATGTGGCCCGAAAAACAAAAAAACAAACAAACAAAAAAAAAGAGTTCATACTGAGCCCAGAACTAGGAGTAAATTCTGAGCACCATTGCATGTGACCTGTCCATTTCATCCCCTCACTCCCCAACCAAAAATAAAAAAAAGACATATCTATTCTAGACATGACTGCAGGGGGCAAATCTTTCTCCACCCTCCTGCTTGACTCCTTCTTGTTTTCCCTTCATTTGGGTTGGATATAAGCCCTCTTTCTCCCTAGAACAGTGAGATGTGGGGAAGAGTAGGTTTCAGAGGCCTGAGCTATCAAAACTTGAGAAGTCAACATTGTTGGAGTAGAATGAATTAAACCCTGAATGAATAGCAAGGTTTTGGGGAAGAAAATAATTCTTTTTAGAGCCTTGTCAAGTTATGGAAGCAGCCCTAATATCCAACAACAGTTGTGTGGATAAAGAAGTAGTATAGATATACAATGGAATATTATGCAACCACTAGGAAAAATAAAGCCACGCAGTTTGTGAAAACTTGGATGGAATTGGAGGGTTTTGTGATGAGAGAAATAAGCCCAAAGCAGAAGAAGAAATATAAAATAATTCACTTATCTGAGATCATCAATAATAAAAAATAAATCATTAGAATTTAGTGAAGCATTTGGGCAATGTTAATTGATACTCAATTTCTAGAATATAGATGTGGAGGGCCTGGTTGGGGGGCAGTGGGAAGGGGAATGAAGACTGTTGGGACAAAAATGGATAGTCTGGAGCACAGGAATGATGCTTAGAGATAGGCATCAAAGCTGTAACTATCGGGCAACAAAAAATGGGGACTGTAAGGTAATTGGGCCAGATGTGCATAGAGATGGGGGAAAGGGTCATGGGCACTGAGGTGGGGGCAGTAACTTTGTACATCAATACTGTAATTGTGAACACTATTGTAACTTTATCACCTAAAATTTTTGTTTGTTTGTTTGTTTTTGGGGCCACCCTGTTGACACTCAGGGGTTACTTCTGGCTATGTGCTCAAAAATGGCTCCTGGCTTGGGGGACCATATGGGATGCCAGGGATTCAAACCGGGGTCAGTCCTGGGTCAGTCCTGGGTCAACTGAGTGCAAGGCAAGGAAGGCAAATGCCCTACTGCTGTGCTATCTCTCTGGCCCCTTACCTAAACTATTTTCTGAAGAAAAGAGGGATCAGGAGTGATAGCATAGTAGGTAGGGTGCTTGTCTTGCAAATACCTGACTTGAGTTCAACCCCTGGCATCACATATGGCCCCCTTCCCTAACAATGATAGGAGTGATCCTGAGTCCAGAGTCAAGAGTTAACCCTGATCATCACCAGGTGTGGCTTAGATCCACCCACCCCAAAAGAGACTTGGGGTCTCGATTATTTTGATTGAGATTCACAGTGGACAGACTTCAGACTGTTGACACCACAGCTCTCCTTGCCATGTCCTCTCCTCTTTCCTGGAGGGGCTGCACCTGAGTAAGAAGCTCCTATGACCCTGGATTTGCCATCTATTCCTGTGATAAATGGACGCATCCAGTCCCTTGTGCTTACAGAACATCTGTGGAATCTGTAACAGTGATGAGTACTCATGGCCTTGCCCTTGCAGGTGGGAGCTCTCCTCCGGCTGTGCGATGTGCTATGGGAGCTGCAGGAGGCACAGGAACGCTGTCTGCAGAAGCTCCTAGAGGAGAGGATGAGAGAACCGAAGTTGCCAACCCCAGGTATGCAGAATCTTGCCCCTGCCCATTTTGGTCCCATGTGTCAGGGAGGTATATCACCAGGGCACAGTGGGGAGAATTCATTCAGATAGTCATCTGCATCCTCTGAGCAGTCTCTCTCTCTCTCTCTCTCTCTCTCTCTCTCTCTCTCTCTCTCTCTCTCTCTCTCTCTCTCTCTCTCACACACACACACACACACACACACACACACACACCAGCCAAAGCTTAATTATCACCATGCACTCCCTTTCTCTGGACTTATATAAACCACTAGCATCTCCAAATCCCAACTTCTGCCTGATGACTTTCCCAAGGACAGGGCTGAGGGAGTTGAGGTGCCTCATAGTTTTCCTCTACTCCTCTACCATTAGGATAAGCAAGGTTGTCAGATAGATAGCATGGGGTCAGAAAACCTGGTATCCAACGATAACTCACACTCACTGGGTGATCTTATACAAGCTGTTTGATCTTATGAGCCTCATTTTCCTAACCTATAAAATGAGGTGATAATTGACTTCAAGATTATGGCTATATGTGAGATAAAGTAAGTTTAATAAGGTGTTTGTTTCTTTTTTAAAAAAATATTGTATTTTCTTGGAGGGAGTTAATTTTATTAATATTTTATATAGATGTTTAATTGAATCACACTATGCATGAGGCATACAGCCAACCTGGTTTCATCTCTGGCAAAATATCTCAAACACCTGTAAGGGTCTTTTGCACATAGAGCCAGAAATAGCTCCTGAGCATTATTAGATGTGGCCCAGTACCTCTCACCCCAAATCCCAAAACACATGCTCAGAGTATTTGTAGAATATAAAGAAACAAAGCAAGGAAATAGATAATATTCAATGAAAACAGTCCCCTTACATAGTAGTGCCAGGATCATGGTGACCAAGAGATTTGGGTGAGTGGATTGGGAGGGTCCTATGGACAGTGATAGAGGGTATAGATATTTTGGTGGTGGTTGCAGTGTGGAAACGTTATGCCCATAAAACATAAACATTTACACTTATAAAAACTTATAAACATCAGGGCCAGAGTGATAGCACAGCTGTTGGATGTTTGCCTTGCACATGGCTGACCCGGGAAGGACCCGGATTTGAGTCCTGGCATCCCTTATGGTCTCCTGAGCTTGCCAGGAGTTATTCCTTTATTTTTATTTTAATGATTTTTATTGTGACCAAAGTGAAGAATTACAAATCTTTTACAGTTATATTAAAGGTTCATGGGGACAATGAATCAGGGCCATTTGTACCACCAGTGTTGCCCTCCCTCCACCTCTGTTCTCAGCATGCATCCAATATCTTCCACTTTGCCCTCCTAGACTGCTAGTGTAGCAGGTCCCCTCTGTGTATAGCTTGTTGTAGGTTGTGTATCTTGATTCTGTTGTCGTTGACTTTGGGTTTGGTGTTTAAGTCTGATCATTTTTTATTTCCACTCAATGTTCATACGATTGTTTGCCCCTGGTTCCATCTATTTTCCCCCTCAATTTATGAGGCAGAACTAGATGATTAAAGTTCTGTGGTCCTGTTGGAAAAAAAAAGCTGGGAGGAGTCTGTCTACAGGTTATAAATATTCATTTAAAAGAATAAAGAGGGAAAAAAGAAAACAAAACAAGCAAACAAATAAAACAAAACAAGCAATGACAAAAAACACAACTGCAAGCAACAAAAACAACAAAACAACAACCACAAGAAAGAAAAACAGAAGAAGAAGAAGAAGAAGAAGAAGAAGAAGAAGAAGAAAAGAAGAAGAAGAAGAAGAAGAAAAGAAGAAGAAGAAGAAGAAGAAGAAGAAAAGAAGAAGAAGAAGAAGAAGAAGAAGAAGAAGAAGAAGAAGAAGAAGAAGAAGAAGAAGAAGAAGAAGAAGAAGAAGA
Organism: Suncus etruscus; assembly: GCF_024139225.1. Taxonomy (NCBI): domain Eukaryota; kingdom Metazoa; phylum Chordata; class Mammalia; order Eulipotyphla; family Soricidae; genus Suncus; species Suncus etruscus. Next base: position 63,603,534 of record NC_064852.1, on the reverse strand, counting down.
AGAAGAAGAAGGGAAGGAGGGGCCGGAGAGATATCACAGCAGTGTTTGCCTTGCAAGCAGCAGATCCAGGACCTAAGGTGGTTGGTTTGAATCCCGGCGTCCCAGATAGTCCCCCGTGCCTGCCAGGAGCTATTTCTGAGCAGATAGCCAGGAGTAACCCCTGAGCACTGCCGGGTGTGGACCAAAAACCAAAAACCAAAAAAAAAAAAAAAAAAAAGAAAGGAAGGAGGGCTGGTGTGACAAGATTGTGTGCGTGCGTGTGTGTGTGTGCGCGCGCGTGTGTGTATTTACACAGGCACAGTAAGTATTAGTGAAATTAGAAAGGGAATTCCCTTGACCTAAGATATACAGGGTTTCTCCATCCTTGAAGCTTATTGTCATGGGAACAACTAAGGCTTCATACATACTCTCCTCTGTAGCTAGAGATCTTGGTATTTGCACAGGTCATAGGATGAAGCCTAGGATAGTCTTTTCTTATGGTTCTAGAAATTCTGCTCCATCATGGTTTTTGTAATCAGTCTTCTATAATTAGTGGTCTTGTTTTTTGCACAAAATCTAGGACGAAGCCTAGGATAGTCTTACTTTATGGTTCCAGAAGTTCCACTCAGTCACCGTTGTCAAAGTCAGACCTCTGGAATTAGAGATCTTGCTTTTGTACAAATCCTAGACCGAAGCTTAGGCTAGGACCTTTCTTATTGGTCCCAAAGAAAAGTTCTGCCCAGTCACTGTTGTCTAAGTCAGTCTTCTGTAATTAGTGACCTTGGTTTTTGCATAGATCAAAGGATGGCATGTCTTCTGATTTTATCTTACTGTTAGGTGATGAGATAGGGTAACCCACTCTTAGATCAAGTTGTTGATGTTTCCTCATAATCAGTATGTCGTATCAACCTGGTGCAAGTTGGTGCCAGAGTGGTATTAGGAGTTCCCCAAGGGGAGTTTAGTTCCTGGTGCTGTTGCAGGGAACTTCGTAGGTTCTACACTTGAGATCTGGGGTTCAGGGTTAAACAGTCATTGTCTGATCACATGGAGTCTAAGTCGGGTCCACATGACATATGCTCAGGGTGAAAGGTGCCAACCAGGAGCTATTTCTGAGATCAGAGCCAAGAGTAACCCCTGAGCACCACTGGTATGACCCCAAAACAAAAACAAACAACAAAACAACCACAAAAAACAATAACAACAACAAAAAAAACCCAACAACTTATAATATCTAAACCACTGCTACCAGGCTAAAGAAATAGTACAGCAAGTAGAGTGCTTCCCTTGCACGTGGCTGACCTAAGTTTGAAACCCAGCACCTCATGTGATTGCCCAAACACCACCAGGAGTGATTTCTAAGCAGAGTCAAAAGTAAGTCTGAGCACAGCTGAATCCCCAAACAATAAATCACTGTTATCTCAGTTTTAAAAAGGAACCTGTGTTCAGTGCAGAGGCTATTTCTTGATAGGATCCAGGAATCACAAAGGCATAGTAGATGACAGCAATCAATGATGGGAGGCAGGCCAGGACCAAACTGACAGTGTCACACATGCAAGGTAGGTGCTCTGCTGCTGAGACACACACCAGAACCACTTTTTACTTTTAGTGTGTGTATGTGTGCTTAATGTGTATGTTGCCAACAGAGATAAGTTTCCCTTTCAATTTATATCCCTTTTATTTATCTTTCTTGCATAGATGTGATGAAAGCATCATTTGCTGATTTGAGAGTAAATAAGTTCAATTTTTTTCAGTAATGAGTATGAATAGTTTCTGTGGGTTTTTTTTAATGGAGTCTTTATTATCTTTATATAATTTCCTTCTCTCTAGTTTAAGTGGATTTTTTTAATCACAGAAGGGTGTTGAATTTTGGCATTCTGTTTCTATATCAGTTGAAATGTTTGTCTAGGTTTTCTCCAATATTCTGTTAATGTACTATATTGAAGGGGCTGGCGAGGTGGCGCTAGAGGTAAGGTGTCTACCTTGCAAGTGCTGCTAGCCAAGGATCAGGACCGTGGTTCGATCCCCAGGCGTCCCATATGGTCCCCCCAAGCCAGGGGCAATTTCTGAGCACTTAGCCAGGAGTAACCCCTGAGCATCAAACGGGTGTGACTCAAACCCCCCCAAAATGTACTATATTGATCTGAAAGATGGAGTGTTTGGGCCATACCCTGTGATGCTCAGGGCTTACTTTTGGCTCTGTGCTCAGGAGTTACTCCTAGAAGGGGGTTCATATGCAGTACCAAAGATCATATTAGGGTCAGCTAGGTACAAGGCAAAACCTTAACCCTTGTACTATCTCTTCAGCCCACAGTGATTGTGTGTATGTGTGTGTGTGTGTGTGTGTATTTGTGTTGGAATCACACCTGGCAGTGCTCAGGGGTTATTCCTGGCTCTGCACTCAAAAATTATTCTTTTTTTTGTTTTGTTTTGTTTTTTGGGCCATACCCGTTTTTCGCTCAGGGGTTACTCTTGACTATGAGCTCAGAAATCGCTCCTGGCTTGGGGGGGACCATATGGGACGCCGGGGGATCGAACCACGGTCCATCCTATGCTAGTGCTTGCAAGGCAGACACCTTACCTCTAGCGCCACCTTCCCGGCCCCACTCAGGAATTATTCTAGCAAGTTCAAGATACCATATGGAATTCCAGGGATCTAATCTAGGTCAGGTTGGCCAGTGCAAGGGAAAACACCCTTCTTGCTGTATTATCTTTCCAGATCTACAACCATTATTTTTAAAAGATAAACCATTCTTGTAGTGTAGGAATATATAGCATAGAATTCACCTAATGTCTAAAATTTTTTCTGGAAGGACACACCTGGAAGTGCTCAAGTGTTACTCCTGACTCTGCACAGCAGGTTCAGGGAACCATATGGGATTCTAGAAATTGAATCTGGATTGGCCTCATGCAAGGCAAATGCCCTACCCACTGTGCTATCCCTCTAACCCTTTGTTTTGCATTTCTTCCAGTCAATGAGCTGGGCTGTGGTTGTTGCTACTTGAGCCTTCTGTGTTACTATCTAGGCTCACAAAGCCAGGTACATTTCTATGTAACTATTCCAACAGATTTTATGTAGTACTACTGGGCTGACACTAATGTAAAATTTTGAGATTGTGGCAACAGGGTCTAAGAGCTATAGATCTGAAACAAATTTGGTAACTTGGCAGTTGAAGATAGTTAAGTTGTGGAGATGGGCCATTTCTATTGGAGGGTATTGATTGTGATTCTGGGCTGCTGTGGTTTATGCAGAAAAAAGAATCTATCCCCATCTATCCGAAAAATTCACCAGAGGTATCAACCTGAGCTGGACTATCTGGAAAGTATTGGTTTCTATTATTTTCCTTTGGAGGTTGGTAGAAGTTTTTTTTTCTGACAGGAAGATGGCAGGTGTGGGCAGAGGCTGCTGGACTTTCTGATGGGGGAGTGAATATTGGTTGCAGATTCAACTCATCCCTATTATAAAAATAATTGTAGAGTCTTCAGTCCATAGCCTGGTCCCACTTGAGAAGGTTCAGAGGCTCATATTATTATAGTTCAATTGTAAGGCTGAGCCATTTCTGTCAGAGAATGTAGGACCTGGTGCTGTTCTGCAATGGTTCATTCAGAAAGGGTATCCTGTAACTACCCATTTTGAGAATGACACAGAGAAATCAACTGAGATCAGGCTGTTTTACATATATATATATATTTTGGTTTTTGGGCCACACCCGGCAGTGCTCAGGGTTACTCCTGGCTGTCTGCTCAGAAATAGCTCCTGGCAGGCATCGGGGACCATATGGGACACCGGGATTCGAACCAACCACCTTTGGTCCTGGATCAGCTGCTTGCAAGGCAAACACCGCTGTGCTATCTCTCCGGGCCCTGTTTTACATATTTTTAAATTTAGTTTATTTGTGTTCTGCTGAGGAGTTTTGACATTGCCTATAATCTTCTTATAACATTTTTTTATGTTGATGTCAGGTTAATGTTGGCTTTCACTGCATGCTTTTAGAAATGTTTCTTTTTCAGTTTTTTTGGAAGAGTTTGAGAAGGACTGATAGTAATTTTTTAGATGTTTGAAGGAATTAATCAGAGAAGGCACCTGGAGCTTTCTTTAGGAGAGAAATATTCATTTAGTTTTCTTACTGGTTAGGTTATTTTAATTTTTTGTTTGTTTTATTTTTAGGGCCATAACTGGCAGTGCTCAGAGGTTACTCCTGGTTCTACACTCAGGAATTACTTCTGGTGGGCTTGGAGTTGGACCCAAGATGTCTGTGTGTGAGGCAAATGACCTACCCACTGTACTGTTGCTTGGGTCCCTGGGTAGGCTTTTTCTCCTTCTCTGCTTCCATCTTGGTAGTTTGTGTGTTTCTAAGAGTGAGTCAGTTATATAGAAGTTTTTGTTTATTTGTTTTTAATATTGGGCAGGCATGCCCAACTGTGCTCAGGACTTAGTCCTGGCTCTGCATTTAGGGACCACTCCTGGTGGAGCTTGGGAAACCACATTGGTTGCTATAGATTGAATCTGGGTTGGCTGTGTGTAAAACAAGAGCCCTATCCACAACACTACTGCTCCGCTCCAGCATCTCAGGGAGGTTAAGCTTGTTAGTACACTGGTTGGTCACACATACCTATTTGTTATACTCCTCTCTTCAAGCTATGATCTTTAGTCTTGAGCTTCTTGAGCTATTCATTACCCAATTTCTACCACAAACAGGTGACACCCCAGCAAATCTCTAGCTGAGCATTTCCCAGGCCATCAGCCACTACCTGTACCGCCCTCCCTGTTGCAACTCTTCTCTTTTCACCAGCCTCCGCCTCTATCTTCACCTCTACCTTCTCTTCCTCCTCTGCCTGGTTCTATAACTCTGGTGAAGCCTGACCAGTGGTTCCCAAGAGGGTGAAAGTTGTTTAATGAAAGGGGGAGCAGCTTCCACCACTGTTTATCTAAAAATAAAATGAGGTTAACTTTATATTAATGTAAAAAAGAAAGAGGGATAGCAAGAGATATAATACAGAGGTTAAATCATTTTCTTTGCTTGTGAAAAATCCTGGCTCCCCAGTGCCACTAATGGTCTCCTGAGCTTGAATAGGAATAATCCCTGAGTCCAGAACAAGGACTAAGCCCTGAGTACTACCAGGTATGGCCCAAGAACACATTCGCCCTCCCCTCTCCCAAAAAAGAAAGGAGGATTTATTGAATTTTGGCTTTTAAATAAAATCATATCATCTTGAACAGATTATTTAATATTTTTGGACCTCAATTTTTACTATTTTGTGAGGTTATTGTACAGTGAAAATATTAAATAAATAAAGTTATTTATTTATTAAAATAATTTATTATTTATTAAAATAAATTATCTTATTAATATTATTTTATTAATATAATTATATAATTATAATAGTTATAAAAGTAATTATTATTTATTAAAATAAATTAAAAATATCTAGTACAAACTGTTCTGTAGTAAGAATGGTAAGAATAAAGAACAAAAATGAGACAATATAAATATTAGATTAGACCTGGGAGGTAAGGTGATTGCTTTGCAATCAGCAAATCCAGGCTTGATCCCAACACTGCATATGATTTCCCAAACCCTGGTAGGAGTGATCCTTGAACAAAGATCCTTGAACAAAGATGACACTACTGGGTATAACCCAAAAAACAAACAAGAAGGAAAGATCAGAGTCAGAGTCAGAGAGTTACAGGGTTAAAATGCTAGTCTTGCATTTCACTAACATATGTTTGAATCCCCGGTACCACGAAGGGTCCCCAGAGCAATCCCAGGAATTGCTCTAAGCATAGAGCCAAGAATAGTTCCTGAGCACTACTTACTGGGTATGACCCTAATATGAAAGGAAGGAAGTAAAAGGAAAAAAAGAACAAAAAGAATAAATGGAACAGAGACTCCTTTCACTTATTATTTTGCTATAGTTGGTAGAAGCTTGGCCCATTAACTTCAACAGCTTAGTGTGGGACCGTTTTAGAAGAGCCTTGCTGCTTAGTCCTTCACATTTCAGTACCTGACATTGGCAACCCATTAAACTTTGGGGCAAAGTGGCTTCTGGTGCCTGCAGAAGATTCTCTGGCATAAAATTTAGGGAACCAGTACTTGAGAGTGAGGATGAGATGTATGGAGTAGAAAGTAAAGTTTGTAGAGATGGCTTGGCAGAGGCAGAGAAGTATGGACTCAGGTAAGAACTACTTAGGATATTTCATTGCCAAGGAGCAGTAAGGGCCTGTCTAGGATGAACCCCTTATGCTTGACCAGAGCAATTGAAAGAAGGAATAAAGGGGGACCAATTACTTGGGAAGAGGAGAGAGAGATAAGGGAGAGAGAGAGATCATGCATTCTATTTTTATTTCTGTTCTAGGATCATTTCTCTTTGCATTTTCTTGTTTGGGGCATATACTCAGTAATGCTCAGGAGCTATTCCTCCCAGCTTGGTGCTTGGGGTTCAAGGAAGTGTTGGGGGATCAAATCTGGGCACAGCACATATTGAAACCCTTCAAGCCATCTCCCCTGCCTGGTTACGCTGTTCTTTTATTTTGTCTGTTTATCAATTTGTTTATCATCTTCTGTCCTTAGACTGCACACATGTTGGTTTTTTTTCTTTATCCTTTTATTCCCATTTGTAAGATCCTCTTGAGCTGCTTTTATTATACTGGAAATGGCAAAATTCCATTTTCCTTTTATAGCTGAATAGCATTGATAAAGGCATTCCATTATTTTTTTTTACCCAGTCAATTATAACAGGCACTTTGGCTGTTTCCATAGTTTAGCTATTGTAAATAGTAACGCCATAATAATTGTTAGCACATAAGTAACTGTTTGTGTTCTGTTTTTCTTCAGCTAGCAACATAAAATTGGGACTTTTAGTTTGCTGAAACCTTTAGTTTAGAGGATCCTTACTGTTTTTCTTAAAACAGTCACATCCATCTTCAATTTCCGGAGTTCCATGTTTGACATACAGTGTGGAGACTTCAGAAAAGGGACCATTTAGAGTTTCTGCACAGGAGGCAGCTGAAGCTGAGGTTGCACAGGACAGCCTGTGAGAGGGAAGAAGACATGGCCCAAAAGTGGTCCCAGATCCCTTCAAGAGGGTTGAGCAGGTCGTGAATAGCAGAGTTTTGATGTTGGTTCTGCCAGTTTAGCCACCCTCATTGAGGGACTGAGTGCCTTGTTTCTAGCCTGTTCTTATCCTGTAGTAAAAACTGCTTTTGGGAACTAGATGTGATCAAGCTGCTAGAGAGACACTCAGAACCAGACCTCTGGATTTCCTGAGTCACCTTACTCTGCCAGAAATAGTGCTATACCAAAAAGACATTGAGTGTAGAAAACTCTTTGGGTGCAGAAAAGTTGACAGCTGCCCCCTGTCAACAGGTCCCTTAGTAGTGACCTAAAAGCCCGTAAAGGAGTAAGGGGCTTTCACTGAGCCTTGAGAGATACAGCCAAGAATACCAAGCTTCTAGAAAAGGCAATCATGAATTTCAATCATGAAGGGTGAATATTTAAAAAATCTGCCACTGATGTGTTTGATGTGTCCCACTGCTGTCCATTGTCTCAAGTGTGTGGTCTCTGATTAGACCTTTGTCCAAGTGTCTTTTTTTGTTTGTTTGTTTTGTTTTTGTTTTTGTTTTTGGGCCACACCCAGCGGTGCTCAGGGGTTACTCCTGGCTGTCTGCTCAGAAATAGCTCCTGGCATTCGAACCAACCACCTTTGGTCCTGGATCGGCTGCTTACAAGGCAAACGCCGCTGTGCTATCTCTCCAGGCCCATCCATGTGTCTTTCTAAACATTTTTACATAGCTCAGGGTCAGAGTTACTGTATAGTGGGAAGGTGCTTGCTTTGCACACAGCCAACTCAGATCTTCAGCATCTCTATGTACCATGAAGCACCAACAAGATCAGAGCCAGGAGTAACTCTGAGCATCACCAGGTGTGGCCCCCAAACAAAAATAACTAAACATTTCTACTTGGCTCATTAAAATTGCGTACAATTTTCTGTTTCTTTCGTGTCTTCACATAGGCTGATCCCTGTGCTACACACTATTTCCTCTTTTTTAACTCTGCCAATCAGCTGCCTCTTTAGATTCTTTCACAGATTATTTCTTACATGTCTGCAATTTCTCTAGTTTAGCTGGTACCCCTTCTGATTTCTGAGCCATTCCCTTCTGGTGCCTTGCCACTACAGTATGGAGCATCTGGTGTGGTCCTTGCTTTGCTGTTGGCTCTCCAGTGAAAGAGAAAATGTGCTCCTGCATTCATTGCAAGTTTTTTTTTAATTGCCTTAGTTTATTCCCACTTCATTTCCCTCTGTTACTGTTTGTTGCAGTAATTGGGCATCCCAAAGAGCAGGGGTCTCTTCTTTTAATTTTGGTTTCTGTGCACAGACTGGGTCAGTGAGGACTTGTCAGGGGGATACTTCCTGGTCTCAGTGCTTGGGCTTCTTCTTTTTTTGGGGGGGTCACACCCAACAGCCCTCAGGAGTTACTACTGGCTCTATGCTCAGAAATCGCTCCTGGCAAGCTCAGGGGACCATATAGGATGCTGGGATTCGAACCACCGACCTTCTGCATGAAAAGCAAACACCTTACCTTCATGCTATCTCTCTGGCCCCCAAATTTGCTTCTTACTCTTGGTGTTTGCAGGCTGATACACAGTATTCAGTGTGGTGTTCACACATACTTGGCTGTGGTGTGGCAGGAAAGGGTTTGCAACACCAGGGCTCACAGGTGGCTGAGCTACCAGACTCTGCCATCATGCCCATCAGAGCTGCCTGGATCACATGCAGCATTTGTAGTAGTGCCAGGAATGGAGAATGCTGCCTCACTCACACTCTCAAGGCAAGTACTCTAATTCATTGAACTTTCCCTACCCCCCCATTCCCCTGGGCCCCTCAATTAGCCTATTTTAATGTTATTTATTAGGGGAAAGACAGTATGGGCCACACTCAACAGTGCTCTGGGACCATGCCTGTGCTCAGGGGACCATATGGAGTGCCAGGGATGGAAAACCCACATCAGCTGTGTGGAAGGCAAACACCCTACCCACTGTACTCTCTTCTAGTCTGACTTGCCCAAATTTAAAGGGAGGATAAAGAATCTCATAGAAAAATAAAGGTCGCTGATGCTTCATACCTCTATGGCATTTTCAGAAAGGGTAGGGGGCAAATTCCCTTTTTTGCATGAACCTTACTCTCTAAACCCTCCCTCTAACAGAAACAGCCCAGCTCCAAGACTGAAATCAAATAATATGAGCTACTAAATCCTCTTAGTTGAGATTGGACTACATGGCTGAAAACTCTGGGTCTTTCATTATGAAGTGGGATTGGGTCAGGCCTTCCTGTATACCAGTTTCCATCACCAGAACTCCTAGTAGCCCTGGCCCACCACTGCCAATTTCCCCAGCAGAAAAATGGACCAGCTCCTTCACCTAACTCCAAAAGAATTTAATCACTGCTTATTTTTCCTAGGTAGTCAGGTCCAAGCTAATACTTTTATGGCATTCTCAGAAAGGGCTTATGGGGGATATCCCCCTGTCTGCATGAACAATAGCAGCTGATGTCACACCCTCTACCCTCCAACAGAAGTGACCCCACTCTACAATTCAACCTTATCACACTGCCAAGCCACCAAATTTGCTTCAGATCTAAATCACGTGGCCACATGCAATTATTTGATATCTCAGTATCTTATAGTAGGGTCAGCCATAGGATCACAGCAAATCTGATGGGAAAGTACATAGAAATCTATCAAGCTCAGTGAGCCTAACAAATAACACAGGCTCAATTAGCACCAACCACAGCCCAGTAAAGCCTTAGTAAAGCCTTAATGACTTTAGTAATACTTTGGAGAGATAGAAAAATTATTTCAAATGATCTTATTGATCTAAGTTTTTTTGTTTGTTTGTTTTTGGTTTTTTGTTTTTTGGGTCACACCCAGCAGCACTCATGGGCTACTCCTGGCTCTACGCTCAGAAATTGCCCCTGGCAGGCACGGGGACCATATGGGATGCTGGGATTCGAACCACTGTCCTTCTGCATGGAAGGCAAATGCCTTATCTCCATTCTATCTCGCCAGGCCCTTGATCTAAGTTTCTGGTAATTACGTTTGTCTTTGGGTTGTAACAAACAACATGAAGTAAGTTTGTTCATACAAGGTGGAGGTTATGGTGGTAGGTGGGAATTTAGGGACACAGATGAAGGGAAGGACACACTGGTAGTTTGAACATTTAATGCGTGAAATGATTGTATTATGAACAACTTGGTAAAATCACAGTGTTATATATAAATGAGGAAAAAAGAATCTCAACCTATGGGTACATGTGACCACTCTCCTCCTATAATCTCTCTACTGACAGGCCACCTGGCCCCCTATGCAGTGCTGTCAGGGAAGTTCCCCTTTAGGAACCCTTTGTGTCCATCTGATTTGCCCCACAATTAGCACACCACCAAATTTTGGGTTCATGGGCTGTTTCTCTGTTCTCTAAGCATCCACCCTGGTTCTCCTGAACACATAGGGCTAAAATGCTCATGAAGGTCTCCAGCCTGGAGTCTGCCTCTCGCTCCCTCTAATCATCCAACTTCTGGCCTTCCACCTCCTCTGGTGTAAATGGGCAGTTCTAAGGGTTTATTCCTTAGTCCTGCCAGTAACAATTCCTGAGAACCGAGCCAGGAGTAATCCCTGAGCATAAAAAAAAATAGAAAAGGAAGGGAAGATTGAAAGAAGAGAAAAAGCAAGGTGGGTTTCTAGCCCACATCAGGACCAGGCAGGTATGCTGGCAACCTTTGAGTCCTGGTGCCAATTTGGGTGGGACAGAGGTTGAGTTGAGGGTCCTAGTGTACAAGCCTAGCCTCAAACCTGAACCACTTGCTATAGCACCTGGGTCTGGAGGGGTTGGGGGAAGCTGTAAGGGGGCACAGGCATTAATGATTAAGCTACCTGAGGCCTCCCTGGGGAGGAGGTTAATGTTTGAATGCCACAGGAACACGGGAAATGCTGTTACTTTGCTGCACAGCTATCACAAGCACAAAACAAAGGTCTCAGGTCTTCCGGGTTGAACAGCCAAGGCCTTGTGAGCATTGGTTGGGAATGTGTCAGGGTCACCCCCATGAGCTGTGGCCTGCTCTACCAGGCTATTTATTGCTCTGTTTACAGAAGCTGAAACCCCTGCAAAGTTGGCTCTCCTGAGAGAAGAATGTACCAGAGAGATGGTCATTGTGGAGTTGGCCCACATAGACCTGGACATGTATGCCAGTCTGTCACTCAGGCTGTGTGACCTTGAGCAAGACATCAATTCTCTCTATGTTCTTTCTCCAAAACTGGATACACCAACCTCTTTGCTTCTTGTCTGTGCTGACTACAAGGAGCATGGGCAGAAAGAAATGGGCAGCTTCCCTTTATTGAGACAGGAGAAAGGAACTTATTGAGCTTAAATTCATATAACATGAACCTAAACACTTTTAATTGGGGTTCAGGTACTCCAGGTAGTATTCAGAAACTTACAGATGAGTAGGGTTTTTTTTCTTTTTCTTTTTTTTGGCAACTTTTGCCCAATGTGACCAGTGCAAGAGTTTGAGGATGGCTTTTCACATATTCATGATACCACTCTATGTAGTAGTAAACATTTTTGTCAGCCCAAATCAAACCTTCTGCCCATAAAGAATACTTCTCCTCCTCTCTCTCTAGTCCCCAACAATCTTTGGTCTGCTGTCTGTCTTTATGTATCTACTTGTTCAGGAAAGTGGATGTAAGTAGAATCATACAACACGTGTCTTTTACAGTGCCTTCTCCCCCAGGACACAGGATTGCCTAAACTTCACCTACCATGTCCATGCGTCATAAAATCACTCATGCTGACTCTTAGCTTTGTGTTCTGTAACCCTATTCTAGGACCCCTTTTTGGATTCCCTTAAAGCTCCTGCTGGCCTGGGACCCACAACCCTCCATGGTCTCTGGTTGATCCCTTCCCTGCCCATAGCTTCTCACCCTTTATCCTTGACACACTAATCTGACGCTTATAAAACATTTTAGACTATGGTTGGTATTGGAGCCATAGCCAGTGGTGGTTTGCAATCACTCCTAACTCTGCTCAAATGGAGATCTAAGGATTATATAGGTTGTCAGGAATCAAATGAAGTCACATGCAAAACAAGCACCTTACCCCTTTACTGATTCTCCAGCCCCAGACTTTGCTTTAAAGCTCCGTAAACAACCTGTGCAGGAAGGGCCTTGGTTAACCCCATTTCATAGATGAAAAGTTGAGGCCTAGAGAGCTCATGGTATATGTTTCTCATTCATGTTGAAAGCATTTCTCACATTCTTAATTCCATGATCCTTAAAGCTTATATTCAGGGGTGGGGAAATCATTTCTCAAAAAACAGTTTATTTGGGGCCGGGTAGGTGGCGCTGGAGGTAAGGTGTCTGCCTTGCAAGCGCTAGCCAAGGAAGGACCGCGGTTCGATCCCCCGGCGTCCCATATGGTTCCCCCAAGCCAGGGGCGATTTCTGAGCACATAGCCAGGAGTAACCCCTGAGCATCAAACGGGTGTGGCCCAAAAACCAAAAAAAAAAAAAAAAAAACAGTTTATTTTATGGGACACTGTATTCAGTTTGGTTTTCAGAAAAACACTATCAAACTGTCTGTCCCCTGTTCAAATCATTGCTATTTTGGTTTTGTTTGTTTGCATATTTAGGTAAGCTATACCTGGTGGTGCTGAGGACTTACTTCTGGCTCTGTGCTCAGGGATCACTCCTTGTGGTGCTCAGGGGACCCTATGTGATGTTAGGGATCAAATCAGAGTTGGTTGCATGCAAGGCAGATACCTTAACTGTACTATCTCTCTAGCCCTAATGCACCAATTTGAAATGTCTTTGCCATCCTGAAATTTAGTTCCTCTAACACTCTAGCATGTGATTTGGTACAAGAAAAGGAACAATTTTCTTTTTGTTTTGTTTTGGGGCCACATTCGGTGATATTCAGGGGTTATTCCTGGCTTTGCATTCAGGAATTATTCTTGACAGAACTCAGGGGATCATTTAATATGCCAGGGATTGAATCCAGCAAAGGCAAGCACCCTGCCTTCTGTACTCCAGCTCCAGGGCACCCTTTTCTACAGGTTAGATCAGAGCAAAGCAGGGGAAAGCATGGCTGTCACTGCCACTATTGAGCTGGAGAAAGCCCAAGTGAAGGCTGCTAGTCTGGATTCCTCTTGATTCAGCTAAGTGAGGCCTTAGGGAGGAGGAAAGGGTGAATAGGATGAGAAGATTATAGAAGCTCCTGAGAGCTGGCAGCCGTTGGATGAGGAAAAAGTGGAGGAAAGCAAAGAGAAGCCCATGGGTTCCTCAGTACAGGTACAGTGAGTGGAGCGTGAAGAAATTTAAGGGCATTCAGGGACAAGGCAGCCAGGAGGGGAGCCGGAAAATGGGGGAGGTGTGGTTGGGCAGAGACCTCATGGGCCCAGGAGGCCAATCCATCCAGATTTTGAAGGGGGCGTGGCTTGATCTTGACCCCATCTTTCTGCAGCCTGACACACTGCTCCTGAAATGGCTGTAGGCTATCTCCAGGCCATCTGGGCTTGTTTATAAATAAACTCAGGGCTGGAGGATGGGTGAGTGTGGTGAGTGGGTGGGTGTGCAGATAGCAGAGACTGAGCTGTGTGACAGTCACCCCAGCTGGGTGGGCTAACTAGGTTTGGCTAGTATCTGTCCTGCCATCTCAGGGCCTTTGCATCCTGTGCCTGCCCTCTCCCCAACACACCTGCTTCTGCCTCTGCCCCTGCCTCAGTCTTGGGTGTCTATTTTGGGTTAGGACCAATGTAGTGAGGTAGGTGTCATGAGTAGAATGACCAGGGATAAAGAGACAGCACAGGAGGTAGGGGAATTGCCTTGCACAGGATGACTTGACTTCATCCTCCAGCATCCTATATATAGTCCCCCAAGCACCACCAGGGGTAATTCCTGAATGCAGAACCAGGAGTAACTAGTGAGCATTTTCAGGTGTGACCCAAACCAACAGCAATAACAACAACAGTAAAGAAGTCTAATGTTTGTGCACAGCTTCCAGTAAGCAAGAAAGTATGTATGTCCTCAGGCTAGAGAGGTAGTACAGCAGGCAGGGTATTGCCTTGCATGTGGCTTATCTCAGTTGGATCACCAGCATAACATATGGTCCCCCAAGCACTGCAGGAATGATCCCTTGAACACTGAGCCAGGAGTAAGCCCTGAGTATGACTGAGTAGGGTCAAGAAACACACACCCCACTCAAATAAATTAAATTTTCTGTATATTCTAGAACTTTATTGTATCTATTCTTGTAGAATAGAGAAAACTTTGGTACTTTCTGGACTTGCTGAGGATTTCAATGATTCACAGACCACTTAGGTGCTGATGGGGGCCCTTCTAGTTTTGCTCTGTGCACCACAGTGTGGTGGTGAACCGATCCAGGTTTGGGACTGCCCAGTCCCTATTAGGCCCTGAAGCAGCCATGGGGGTTCCAGGCTGTCTGTGGTTCATCGAAATGTGTCTACATCATCTTTGCTGCCCTTCGGTCCCTTTCATTCAGTGCTGGTGGCTAGTAGTGTCTCATACCGCTTTCTGAAGTTACACTGCTCACTCATCCTTCTACCCTGTCACCCCATTCTCAGGGGAATTCTGCTCCTTTTCTGCTGTCCCCATGCATTGTGACATGACTCTTCATGATCCAGAAGCCTCTGGGCACCAGTCAGGAGGATTCTAAATCATCCTGCCCATCTCAGAATCTGTATGTCAGTAAGTGGAGGAGGAACAGACAAGAGGAGGAAAAAATTCCGGGAGTTGGAGAGGAGAGAGAGTTCTATGGTCTTTGCATACAGATGTCTCAGATTCAATCCCAGCCCTACATAGTCCCACAAGGACCACCAGGGTGACTTCTTTTTCTTTGGTTTTTGGGCCACACCCGGCGGTGCTCAGGGGTTACTCCTGGCATCTGCTCAGAAATAGCTCCTGGCAGGCACGGGGGACCATATGGGACACCGGGATTCCAACCAACCACCTTTGGTCCTGGATCGGCTGCTTGCAAGGCAAACGCCGCTGTGCTATCTCTCCGGGCCCCAGGGTGACTTCTTAACACTCTCAGGTGTGACCCAAAAGCCAATAGCCACAAAGAGCTGAAAGTAATAGAGAAAAAATATCCTATTTCCAACAATTTTATTCTCATAAAACCCAGGAAGCTATTGTGGCACCATTTTAAAGATGCAGGAACCAGTACACAGGGAAGTCTCAGGGGTGGTGCCAGCCCCAAGTACATGGGAGTTCCAGCTTACTCATGTCCCCCAACACCACTAGCCTCCACATAGTCTTCCAAGCTTTTCTCTCAGGCTGGTAGCTCTTGGTGGCCACCCACTGCTTCCTCAGAGGTTCTGTGGGGTTAATCATTGTCTTTTCTGTTCACTCAAACTCCCCCAGCCTTCTACTCCTTTGCTCCATCCAGATTGGCAGTGGTGGTGGTGACACTCCCAGATGTCAGCAGAGTGGGTACCTACCCTACTTCATGCTTGCATGTTCCTGTCAGGGTCCTTCTGAATGCCCTTGTAGCTAAGGCCCCTCTCAAGTCCTTACCTTATTAACTTTCCTGAGTCCTGGGCTTTGTCCTTTCATTACCACAGCTTCTGTAATCAGGCCAGGGAACCATTGAGAGCTGCACACAGACACACCTTGGGAGTACCTGTCCCACTCAGCCAGCACAATATGCAGGTCACATAGCAAGTCTGATTCCCCAGCACCCCTAGAGGTTGTTTATACTATATTTTCTTAAGTGTATGGTACCATGATGTCTAAAAAAAGCCAGACTGATAGAACAGCGGATGGGCTGCTTGCCTTGCATATAGCTGATCTGGGTTTGATTTCTGGCATCCCATATAGTCCTTGAGCCCACCAGGAGTAATTCTTGAG
The DNA here is from genome assembly GCF_024139225.1 of Suncus etruscus. NCBI lineage: Eukaryota > Metazoa > Chordata > Mammalia > Eulipotyphla > Soricidae > Suncus > Suncus etruscus. The sequence continues at coordinate 63,587,643 of NC_064852.1, read as the reverse complement.
GGCAAAAACATAGCTAGTTATAACTACAAAACAAACAAGAAGATTAAAAAGCAATGTATGGGAATTTGGGGGGAGGTTCGGCATATACCTGGCAATGCTCAAGCTAACTCCTGGCTTGCACTCAGAGTTCACTACTGGCTTTGCTTGGGGGACCATATGTAATGCTGGGGATTGAGCTTAGGTCAGCTATGTGTGAGACAAGTGACCTATGTGCTGGACTATCTCTCTGGCCCTACAGAGCTTTTTAGCTAGAGGGTGTAGCTCAGGGCTAAAGCACTTGTCTTGCATGTATGAAATCCTGGCTTAATCACCAGATTACAAAACTAAACAAACATGTGAAACAATAGTACTAGAGTTAAGGTACTTGCCTTAAATGCAGCTAACCTAGGCTTAATCCCTGACATCCCATATGGCCCACTCAACCTTCACCAAGAGTGATTCCTAGCACAGAATCCTGAGCACTTCAGTGTGGACAAAACACCAATGAACCAACCAAACACACTAAATTCTGCCATATACGGAACTTAAAAAACATGGCTCAGTGATGATGCCAAGTGGGAGTTCTGTGGGAACATTTATGCACATGGACTTGATTGCCACAAACCTTCTATGTGTGACAAAAATAACATCTGGTAAATACCACTGGGCAAGGTTTGCCTGGACCAGTCTCAGAGCAGCCCAGGTACATTCTTAGTGCTCGAGAGCCCTGGGCTTGTTCTAGTGTATTCTGTGCCTGGTAAGCCAAGCTGGCAAGTGTGGCCATGCTCTGTTCTAGTGCTCATAAATGGGCAGTGCTCAGTAGCCTGCTGCCATGATGGGTCAGCTCGGCAGGTGGAAAACAATAGAACTAAGGGGCCTTACCCCTAGAGCTACCCACACTTCTCTCACCACACACATTCTCTGTCACTTGGAGCTGGGTTTCTTCTATCAGCTGTGGGACAAGGACCCTCCTTTGATCCCTTCTTGGCTTCACAGTGTCCCACAGGCATCCCATATGACTCAAAGGCACTTTCCCCAGCAAGATTCTCTTTCTATGCAGTGAACTGGGGGCAGGGATAGGGGACCCTACCACCTCTCATCAGTAGCAATTCTTACTCTATCTTCTGCCAACACTTCTGCCAGCAACTCTATGAACCCAGTCTGGCATAACCTGGGTTGAGAAACCTGTCAGAGACCTTGGCACCCTCCCTGTCTGTCTGTCTGACTAGACACGGTTCTTCCAGTTTTACTATTTGTGTTTTTGTTTGTTAGTAGGTTTTTATGTTATTTATTTATTTATTTGCCACTACTAGCAGTGCTCAGGGATTACTATAGACTTATTGCTCAGGAATCACTCCTGGAGGGGTTTGGTGGTACCATATGGGATATCAGGGATTGAACCTGGATTAGCCATATGCAAAGAAAACTTTCTACCAATGTACTATCCCTACCAATGTACAATGCTCTAGCCCCAGCCTCACAGTCTGAAGCCAGCACACTGGCTTTAGAATCTGGATCCATCACACCCATGGTAAAAGAAGACTGATGCATTTCCCTACTATAAGGAAATAATGTCTTGCTAATCTCTACCAGGAAAGTTTGCTGAGATGGCAGTCAAGATGGTGCTGTAAGTTCCGGTCTTTTCTTTTCATTTACTTATTTTTGTGGAAGTGGGCCATACTCCATAATATTTAGGGACTACTTCCTGTATAGTGCTCTGGAGACCAAGCAGTGGCAGGTATCAAATTGGGACCTCTTGCATAAAAAGCTTGTGTTCAACGCATTGAGCTATCTCTTGCTTCTTTTTTTAAATTTTTTTTATTGAGACCATCATCCTTATCCTCCTGGCCTGCCAGTATAACAGGTCCATTTTGTTTATCTTGTTATAGTTTGGGTCTATTGATTCTATTGTCATTGACATTGGCCTGAGTATTTAGTACTGGCCATTTTTTCCCCACTCAATGCATCTGAGACCACTTGGCCCCTGGGTCCCATCCACTTCTTTTTTCTTTTCTTTCCTTTTCTTTTCTTTTCTTTTCTTTCCTTTTCTTTTCTTTTCTTTTCTTTTCTTTTCTTTTCTTTTCTTTTCTTTTCTTTTCTCAATTTGTAGGAAGACACAGAAATATGAGGCAAAACAAGGTTATTCATGTTCCAAGGTCCTATGAAAAAGGCAGGAGCCCCATCTAGATGATCTAAATAAATTAAAAGTGGGGGGGCATATGTGGCAGGGTTTTTTTTTCTGATAGGCACAGTAAACTTTGGGGAAATTAGAAAGGAAATTCCCTTGGTCTAAGAGATACAAGGTTTCTCTACCCATGAAGCATACTATCATAAGACTGACTATAGGCTCTAGGCATGTTAATTGTCCAACCCCAAGGTCTTTCTTAAACCCTTGTTTCTTAAACATAAGTTAAATGTATGTGAGGGGTCACAACAATAAATAGAGGTTTTTGAATGTCCCAGCACCAAAAATTCATTGAAATTTTATAGCAGCTCTCTAATGAATCCAATTGTTTCTGGCAGCACTAGCCCATGCTGCATTTCTTGGGCCAGACAGAGTCAGCAGGGGCAAAAGGTTTTGCATAAAAGGTTTTGCATGTGTAAGGGGGAAGGGTGAATTACTAAGCAGTGTGCAGGAGGTTTGGGAGCCACACTGGTGATTCTCAATCAATTGGGCCATTGGTTCAGTGCAAGGGACAAAGACATGGTGCTGCTCAGGTCCCACAGTGCTGTAAATAACTTGAAAAACCCAGACAGTGCTCAAGAACCTCCAGGACTGCACAATGGAGCAGGACTCCAGTCAATATATGATCAAGGAAACATATAATGCCAGGAATTACACTTGGGTTCACATATCAGACACACACTCCCCATTGAGGGAGTGTGTTAAGAGGCCCCACCATAGGATGTGGGAAGAAAGGAACTCTTATGCACTGCTGCTGAGACATGAAAAAATGCTCCACATCACTAATCATCAGGAAGATGCGAATCAAAATAACAATGAGGTACCATCTCATGCCACAGAGACTGGCACACATCACAAAGAACAAGAACAATCAGTGCTGGTGGGGATGTGAGGAGAAAGGAACACTCATTCACTGCTGGTAGGAATGCCATCTAGTCCAGCCTTTCTGGAAAACAATATGGAGATTTCTCAAAAAACTGAAAATTGAGTTTCCATATGATCCAGCTATACAACTCCTAGGGATATACCCTATGAACACAAAAATACAATTCAAAAATGCCTTCCTCACACCAATATTCATTGCAGTGCTATTTACAATAGCCAGACTCTGGAAACAACCCAGATACCCTTCAACAGATGAGTGGATAAAGAAATTGTGGCACGGGGCTGGGAAGGTGGCGCTAGAGGTAAGGTGTCTGCCTTACAAGCGCTAGCCAAGGAACGGACCGCGGTTCGATCCCCCGGCGTCCCATATGGTCCCCCCAAGCCAGGGGCGATTTCTGAGCACATAGCCAGGAGTAACCCCTGAGCGTCAAACGGGTGTGGCCCAAAAACCAAAAAAAAAAAAAAAAAAAGAAATTGTGGCACATATACACAATGAAATATTATTCAGCCATCAGGAGAGATGAAGTCATGAAATTTTCCGATACATGGATGCACATGAATACTATTATGCTGAGTGAAATAAGTCAGAGGGAGAAAGATAGACACAGAATAGTCTCACTCATCTATGGTTTTTAAGAAAAATAAAAGACATTATTGTGATAATGCCCAGAGACAATAGAGATGAGGATCAAAAGGACTGGCTCTCGATATGAAGCTCACCACGAAGAGTGGTGAGTGCCATTAGAGAAAGAACTACACTAACAATTAACATGACAATGTTAATGAATGAGAGAAGTAGAATGTCTGTCTTGAATACAGGGGTGGGGGAGGAGGGAAATAATGGCATTGGTGGTAGGAATGTTGCTCTGGTGATGGGATGGTGTTCTGTTTATGACTGGAATCCAACTATAATCATGCTTGTAATCATGGTGCTTAAATAAAGATATGATTTAAAAAAAAAAGAGGCCCCATCATAAACCCAGAGGCTTCTATGGAGGAGAAAGGAGTAGAACCATCGCACAGATGCCAGATTGGGCACAGGCATGTTATGAGACCCCTCCCCACACTTTATCCTCATCTTCAGGCATTTAGTAGAAAAGTGGGTGCTCTGGAATCTATGACCATGGCTATGACCATGATTCACCTGCTTGCCCAGTGGAGGGAGCACACTGCTTGGGAGTCTGGAGAAGCCAGATCAAGGGGCTCACAACCCTCCTATCTTGGGATTCACATGAGAGTCAAGTGATAGAATTCAGGAAGCTCCAAGAGATTCTTTATTTGTTGGCCTCTTTTTTGTTTGGGGGCAACCCCTGGGGATGCTCAGAGCTTACTCCTGGCTCTACACTCAAGTTTGACTCTGGGCAGCACTCAGGGAACCATTCGGGATGCCAAGAATCAAATGTGGGTTTGCCACATGCATGGCAAACACCATCTTCATTGTACTATCACTCTGAGAGACTATTTCTTCCTACCCTTTTCTTGGGAAGCAGAGTCCCAGAGAAGTGTTTACCCTCCTTGTGGGACCCCACCCACACCTGGTCTTTCCTTGAGCCCTATCACCTTGCCCAGACCACAGCCTGCCCTGCATTTTCTGGGCACAGTTCTAATTCAGAGCCCCAGCTTAGTGGCTTCCAGGTGGCCCCATTCTCTAGTTTCCTGCATTCTTCAAGGTGGTTTCTGCCCAGCAAACAGACCACACTGCCTTCAGCTCCCCACCTTCTCCTGCTCTGCTCCCCTGGAACCTACTTCCTCCACTTTTGCCTTTGGCTCAGCCCCTCTCCACCTCCTGTTCTCTAGATCTCCTGGCCTATTCCTGGTTAGAAAGGAAGACAGGACAGTTGGGAAAACCTTCAAGCTGAGATGGCCTGACATTCCCTTCCTTAGAACACTCAATTTCCTGGCTATGTAATATCAGGAATAACACACACACACACACACACACACACACACACACACACACAGACACACTTCATTTTAGAGTGAAGCTAAGCTGGAGTCTTGGGCATGCTCTGGATGGTGTGAGTTGAGTAGACCACAAGGTGATCTTGTTGGTGCCCAGCCAGAGCTGGCAGGTGGAGGACTAGAAGGCCAGCCCAGAACATGGACCTAAGAAATCCCAGAAAAAGTCCCTGTGACAGGGACTCAGAAAGCCACAGGCACACACATGTGTCTGAAAAGGGAAGTTAACAACTAGTTACACCAGCCCCCACTGCTGTAGTTCATGGAACTTAAAGGTCAGGTTTTTGTAACCAGAATTCTGTAATTTTCTATGCTTATACCTGCTTTTTGTATCTAACCCTTTTTGTCCTAAAAAGGAAGCTTATACCAACCCTAACCTCATGTGATACCTTGTGCTACCTCAAAATGTCTTTTTTTTTTTTTTTTTTTTTTTGGTTTTTGGGCCACACCCGTTTGACGCTCAGGGGTTACTCCTGGCTATGTGCTCAGAAATCGCCCCGGGCTTGGGGGACCATATGGGACGCCGGGGGATCGAACCGCGGTCCTTCCTTGGCTAGCGCTTGCAAGGCAGACACCTTACCTCCAGCGCCACCTACCCGGCCCCTACCTCAAAATGTCTTAGCGGATGTTATGCCCTTATAAGGAACTTACATTACCTCAAAATGTCTTAGCGGACGTTATGCCCTTATAAGGAAATCATCCCTACCCCCTCTCCCCTTCTTGTGGTATATTAGGATGAACAAAGAAAGCCACGTGGTCCTTTGCCTCTGTTAGGTTCTGGATGGGCACTGGACCCTGACTGGCCAGAATAAAGAACCCACTTGAGCTTTTGCCTGAGTGACTGTCTCTTCATTTCTCCGTGTTAGAGCAGCATCTGGACTACCAAGCCTTTCATGTCCATGCATCTGACACATTTGCCTAGTGCTGGTCTTGTGTCCAACCCATTGTTGGCATAAACCAAAGGCCTAAGGGGTAGAACTTTTCCTTTGCCCTCCAGGACTCTGTCCAGTGCAGGAAAGCACTGGGGTGAACTGAGGGCCACATTGGCTTCTGTAGCTTTCCAGTCCTACCAACTCAAATTTGATCCTGCCTCACACATGTGAGCCTCTGGTTCATCCCCAACGCAATGGGGTGAAAAAAAGAAAAGGCAGGAAAAACAAAATTTTGCAGGATTTATTTCCATATGAAAACTGACTTGGTAATGCCAAGTCTTGGGGTCAAGGAGAGGAAACATAGGTTGTTTTTTTTCCCTCCCATATTTGACTATGCTCAGGACTTATTTCTGGCTCAGGAATCACTCTTGGTGGGGATTGGAGACCATACGTAGTGCCAGAGACTGAACCCAGGTCAGTTGCATATAAGGCAAGCATCCTACCTGGCCCATTATTTTTAGGGTGATGGATCATTGCCAGGCATTATTATGGGACTTGATGTTTCTCAGTTGCTTTCAGCTCCAAAGTACCAACATGCCATGAGCATAGTCTGAGGCAACCTGCCCTGGGTTCCAGAAGCACTTTAGTGTTGTTCTGGCAGGAAGGGTGTCAGGGCTAGTGTGGGGGAGACGGAGGTAGGGTCCTGGGTCACACACCACCCTATCTGATGCTGTTCTTCTTCTTGGCAGACTGTGAGATATTGTGGGACAATATGAGTTGCTGGCCATCAGCTGTGGCAGGACAGACGGTGGAAGTGGAGTGCCCGCCATTCCTCAGACGACTCACTGGCAGAAATGGTAATTCGTCAGCAAAGTCTCAACCCAGAAACTGTGGGAAACGCCATGGTTAGGGCATGAGCTTGGAAGCATGGGACCAGGAAGTTCTCTGGAGCCAGGTGGAGAATGGAATGATGGAGGTGGTGAAGTCCTTGTGGAGGATTAGAAGTTCTTGCTCCTTTGGGACTTTGGTTCAATTCTCAGTTCTCAGTGAAGAGAGATCTTGTATTAGCAGGGCCAGAGTGATAGTGTAGCAAGAAGGAAGCTTGCCTTACATGCTGCCAACTGGGTCTGATTCTTGGCATCCCATATGATGTCCTGAGTATTTTTAGGAGTGACTTCTGAGTACAGAGCAAAGAGTAAGCTTTGAGAATAGCCAGGTGTGGTCCAAAAAGCAAGAAAAGAAGAAAGTATGGTATGGTCAAAGAAGTGGATGTTCTTTACTTCATTCCATACCCCACACTTTGGGGCTACCTTCCTCATGAGTTCCTACTCCCTTAGCAACTAGGCCCCTTGCTCCAGCTCCTGGGCCAGAGAACCTTCTGGTCCCTCCTGAACTTTGGGAATCTGACTCTCTTGCCAAGCCCTCCTGGAAGTCCTTGATCTCAGGGTGGGGAGGATGGTGTCTCCTGTCCCAGGAATGTTCCAGTTTACAAAAACTTTTTATTTTAGGCAGGGAAGTGAGGAGGTGGTCTTGGACAGGGGCACTGGCATGGAAAACTAACATTCACTTAAGCTCTAAAAGGAGACAAATATCCAGACAGTCATATATCATCACAAAGGCCCTGCAAACCATAAAACAGGCTCCCAACCGGGTTCTATAAACTCATATCTACATTGACCAAGGGGGCGAGCTCAGGCTCCAACCCAATCTCCTTTCACTTCAGAACAAGTGCTTGGTCCTCCCTCTGAGATGTAGTCAAGGTTCAGAGGCTACATCCATGGCCACATGGCTTTGGGAGCAGGCAAAAATAGTTTCCTGCTTTTTCTTTGGCTCCTGCCCTCAGTAGTGTCATTTATAGTCTAAAACCTGGTCCTTCTCCCCTCTCATTGATTCATAAGATGCCAAAATGCTGTCTGCTGGTTGGCCTTTAACAAGAATGAACCAAAGCCCAAAAGCTTTATCCCTGAACCTCCTAACTATATCCTTTTTCAAAGCCAAACAATGAAAAGGGAACTTTGGAAACCAAGAGTGTAGAGCGTGGTGGAAGTTTTATATCCTTTGCTCCATAATTCCTACGCCACAGGGCAAGTGTCTGTCTACAATACCACTGTAGCTCAAACTCACTCACTTGACGACAGCCTGTAATGGGAAACTGGAGGAAATCCAGGTAGTCAGGTAGAACCTGCCTTTCCTCTTACTGATTACTGCCATGGACAAATCTCCCCCCAAATCTCACAGTCTTCATGTTCTGCTTGCAAGCAGGCACTCCTCACTGACTGGCTTTTCCTCACAGGATGGATTTGTTTTCCTGGACCCTTTCTGCCAGATCCCAGCACATCCCTCCCATCCTGCCTGGGGGAAAGGCAAAGAGCCAGGACTCACAGGCAGCAGGACTGAAGCTGCAGCTGGATTGTTAGGGGAGGGACCTTGGCTATGAGCTAACTCTGCACAATTGCAGGAGGGGCTGCTTCATGGTTTCTGCCCAAATAAACCTGAGTTTATGGAGACACCTATGGGACACGTATGGACACCTAAGTAGGCATTAGGGACACCAATAAATGTATCCTATGGTGCTGTACACACAGTACTCACTTTGCTTGGGAATGTTAAATATCTTTCTTTGTCCCTTCTCTTAATTTCTAAAATTAATAAAATAAAATAAAATAAAACGGGGCCGGAGCAGTGGTACAAGCGATAAGGCACGGACTGTGGTTCGATTCCCCGTTGTCCCACCATGGTCCCCCAAGCCCACAGGGACTTAGCCAGAAGTAATCCCTGAGCGTCATGGGGTGTGGCCGAAAAAAAAATAATTAAAAATAAAAATAAAACAATAAAACTGGGTCTCCCAAGCAGTGCTCGGAAGATTTGGGGGGCACCTCCCAGTGCTTCTCAACCAAAATTCAAAATAGGGAAATCCCCTCACCAGATTCATGCCGCGTTATTCTCCAGGCAACCTTAGCCGCAGGACCATGCCGTGCCGGGGATTGAACCATGAGAAGCAGCTGACTTAACCCCTGTACTATTCTTTTTCTCCTTCCCCTGAGCTCCCACTGACACCCCCACCCCCGACCCCATATCTACATCCCTGCAAATTTTCCAGCAGTCCATCTCCAGGCATGGTCCCTCCCTGCCACTGGGATCTCTGGAGCTCAGGACACAAGAGATTGATCAGACCCGGATTAGGGCCAGGTTCATTCTCCCTATGCAGTAATTCTTTCTGATTGTCTTAGTTCTGTTGAAACCTAAAACTTTCCTCTCCCAGTCCGCCCTAAAGTCTTAGAGTCCCTTGCCTCTTCCCCAGGCCCTCCTATCCTTGTGCAGAGCCGACCTCACCGCCACGTTCCTCCCTTAACAATTGTTTCAACCCCTGGCCACTAGAAGCCCAACACCTCCGCCTTGAGCCCTAGTCTCTGTCCTTGGATTGCCCAAGACCCACTTTGGGACTCAGTTCACTGTGAAAGTAACTAACGGGAAGCCCCTTTCTCCGCTGTAGTTTCTTATTATTGCCACACGATGTCGCTGTAGAGCTGAAGGGCTGGCCTCCCTGCAGGCTGGTCTGGGATTCTGGATCTCCCTGTGGGGAAGAGGATCAACTCCACCTCCCCCCACCCCAAATCCAGGTGGAGCGGGTGGGGCGTCCCTTTTTCATTCCCAGTCCCAGGCTCTAGCCACCTGCCGGCGCACGAACGTGGGTCAGGGCCTACCTATGTTCAGTTAGCGGTTGTGAGTCCTAGCCCCATGAGTGTCTGAGTATCTGCTAACTTTAGACTGATTCTTCCCCAAACTGCACCTTAGTATACACCCCCAAAATGTTGACTGCATTCTACTGTCTCCTCTCTCTGGAATTGTTGAATGACCTCTAATCCAAGTCCTGGTTCCCCATATCTGGAGCTTTGGAGAAGGTATGGGGGTGATCACAAAGAGCATGGCCTGAGGTACTGTAGGCTGCAGTGATTTAGGGGCCCTGAGCATAGCAGGCTAGTGGGGAGCAAATGAAGGAAAGTGCTCTTGGAGGATCTATTGAGAAGCAGCAGGAAGAGAGCTATGATATGTGTCTGTTGGCCTCCCTTGCCCCTGGGCATTCTTTAGTGAGATGTGGGGGGCAGGATATAGATGTATGGGTGAAACTAGTCTGGCACCATGAAGGCAAGAAGCAGCACTTGAAAGCTGAGGGTGGGTATTTGTTCACAGCCAGTTTGTACATCAGTAGGTCTGTCTGTCTATCTCTGACTCACATATGCACAGACACAAATATACATACATATGTAGACATAAGTACACATATATACATAAATGTCCATACATGTATAAACACACAAATGTTAATAAAACACATATACAATACATACCCAACACAAAAATACACATACAATGGGGCCGGAGAGATAGCATGGAGGTAGGGCATTTACCTTACATCCAGAAGGACAGTGGTTCGAATCTCGGCATCCCATATGGTCCCCCGAGTCTGCCAGGGGCAATTTCTGAGCCTAGAGCCAGGAGTAACCCCTGAGCACTGCCAGGTGTGACCCAAAAACCAAAACAAAAAAAAATACACATACAAATACACATATATGCAAATACACTCATATACACACAAATTTTACAGACACACAAATGCATTCGAATATACATATACACAAATACACTCACAAAACACATACACAAAGGGACATATTCCAAAACACATAATAGACACATATATTCAGACACACATACAACTGAATACAAATACACATCCATACATGCAAACATGCGCAAGCCTGCCAGTTCTTTTCTAAGCTCATCTGCCTCTATAGCCTCTCCTACCACTTTTCCTGGCCCACTCTGTTTTCTAGGGTCATCTGGGCCACTTGGAGACTATGTGTGTGGTTTAAAGAAAGGTTGGGGGCAAACTGACAAAACCAAAGTTCTAAGCTGCCCCCAAGGCATGGCTGAGGGCACCACTAGAGACCAGCCACTCACTTTCAGGATGTTGGACACCCACAGGTACCATGTTTCGAAACTGCACACAGGATGGCTGGTCGCAAACTTTCCCCAGGCCTGACTTGGCCTGTAGGATCAACATAAACAGCTCATCCAATGACAAGCGGGTAAGTATGTCCTCCTCGCTAAGAATACAGACCACAAGTCCCTGCTAGGGATGATAACCAGAGCTGCTCTGATTCCCTCTTCTGGCATCCAAGAAGGCTTGTTCACTGCTCCATAGAAAGCAGGTTGGTGGGTAAAGGTGGAAGGAACTGCCCTCCAGCTGTGGGATACACAAAGCATTCAATTCTGGACCTAGTGATGTGTTTTCTATAGTGGATCCCAGCAAGATCCCAGCCCCTTGAGTCCCTTGGTCTAGAAGAGCAGTGGGCTCCAACCTCTGCAGACCCCATCTTTATTATGGGCTTCTATGATGGCAGGAGGCTGATGTGAGAAATCACGATGGTAAAATCCATCAAATGATGAGGAAAGCTCATGACAGGGAAGTTGGTGGAAGTCCAGAATAATGCTTTGGCACTCATGGGAAGTGGCTATAGCTTCCAGGTGGAGCACTTGCCTGTAAGTGTAAGTCCTTTGGTTTTGTCCTCCATACAACCAAAGATCAAGAGGACATATGGGCTGCATGTAGCAGATGTTTCCATCTGATTTAATAAATCCATGTGGCTCCCATACTGGAGGGAGCAAAGAGAGTATGTCGGGGTGACAACCATGATAGAACACATAGCAGCACTGTCCTTTGTGACTGCAGCTGCAGCCTTGCTCTGCCTGCATGGTCAGGAGGAGGGATGAGCTCTCCTCACATGACCCATTCCTAGAGCCCATGGGTCTATTGCTGCCTATTCCCCATTCAATCTTCTTCCTTCCTTCCTTCCTTCCTTCCTCCCTTCCTTCCTTCCTTCCTTCCTTCCTTCCTTCCTTCCTTCCTACTTTCCTTGCTTCCTCCCTCCCTTCCTTCCTTCCTTTCTCTCTCCCTTCCTTCCTCCCTACTTCCTTTCCTTCCCTTCCTTCCCCCTCCCTTCTCCCTTCCTTGCTTCCTTCCTTCCTTCCTCCGTTGCTCCCTTCCTTCCTCCCTACCTCCTTTCCTTCCTTCCACCTCCCTTCCTCCCTCCCTCCCTCTCCCCTTCCTCCCTCCCTCCTTCCTTCCTTCTTTCCTTTCTTCCTTCCTCCCTTGCTCCCTTCCTTCCTCCCTACCTCCTTTCCTTTCCTTCCTTCCCCTCCCTCCCTCTCTCCCTCCCACCTTCCTTCCTTCCTTCTCCCTCCCTCCCTTCCTCACTTCTTTCCTTCCTTCCTTCCTACCTTCCTTCCTTCCTCCCTCCCTTCCTCCCTCCCTCCTTTCCTTCCCTTCCTTCCCCCTCCCTCCTCCCTTCCTTGCTTCCTTCCTCCCTACCTCCTTTCCTTCCTTCTCCCTCCCTCCCTCCTTCCTTTCTTTCTTCCTTCCTTCCTTTCTTGCTTCCTTCCTTCCTCACTTGCTCCCTTCCTTCCTCCCTACCTCCTTTCCTTTCCTTCCTTCCCCCTCCCTCCTCCCTTGCTTCCTTCCTCCCTTTCTTGCTTCCTTCCTTCCTCCCTACCTCCTTTCCTTTCCTTCCTTCCCCCTCCCTCCTCCCTTCCTTGCTTCCTTCCTTCCTCCCTGCCTCCTTTCCTTTCCTTCCTTCTCCCTCCCTCCTCCCTTCCTTGCTTCCTTCCTTCCTCCCTTGCTCCCTTCCTTCCTCCCTACCTCCTTTCTTTTCTTTCCTTCTCCCTCCCTCCCTCCCTCCCTCCCTCCTTCCTTCCTTCCTTCCTTCCTTCCTTCCTTCCTTCCTTCCTTCCTTCCTTCCTTCCTTCCTTCCTTCCTTCCTTTCTTCCACTAAATCAGCTGTATGCAAGGCAAGTGCCCTACCTACTGTACTATTTCACTGATTTTTTTTTTTTTTTTTTTTTTTTTGGTTTTTGGTCATACCGGCGGTGCTCAGGGGTTACTCCTGGCTGTCTGCTCAGAAATAGCTCCTGGCAGGCACGGGGGACCATATGGGACACCAGGATTCGAACCAACCACCGTTGGTCCTGGATCGGCTGCTTGCAAGGCAAACAATGCTGTGCTATCTCTCCGGGCCCTATTTCACTGATTTTTTTAGCAAGCCTGTTTTTATGTCTCACTGACTATGACTAAAGTGTCCATAGTCTGTTTCCACTCCTATCCCACTTAATTGTCTCAGGCCAGCAGGACTCAAACACTTTGACCTGGGGACCATTTTTCACTCTTTAGAATTGTCTTGGGTCCTGAGCATGTCAGGAGCAATTTCTGAGGGCAGAGCCGGGAGTAACCCCTGAACGCTGCTGGGTGTGACCCTAAAACAAAACAAAATGAAATGAAAACATCTGCTGACCATTGATCTAGAAGAAGAAGGTGGTGCTGTCAAAGACAGCAGAATGAGGCAGCTACATCCAAGTAGGCAGCAACAAAGCTCTGGATGCCACTTCCTCCTGGGCATGAGGCATAGTTGTGTCTGTTAGGAGGCTGGGGCAAGAGGACTCAGTGTTAGATCTAAAGACACAGCAGGAATGGGGTGTGGCCACGCACGCTGGCCAGAGACTTGAGGGCTCACCAAGGACAGCAGAAACATGCCATGCTGTTCCTCTGCTACCTCCTGCTGATGCAGCCTCACTCACCCACACCTGTCCCTACCTGAAGGGCTGTGAGACTGGCTAAGGAGACGCATGTCCTCAGTTCTGGGATCCTCCCACTTGTGAAGGTTCTAGTTGGCATGAGGGTCAACCAGTGTAAGCTCTAGGATGTCTCCAAGCCCCACTGTTTGTGGGGTCACTTGCTCTTGTAGCTTTTTCTTTATCCCCAAGAGGGATTTTTTGGCTTCTGGGCTTTCCTACATATCCTTAGGGATGCTCAGAACAAATGGCAGTCACCCATCAAGTTCAACCCCTGTGACCAGGACATTTTTGGTCATAGGAATCAAATCTACTTTCAAAGATCATGCTGCTGTGGCTCACATATTAGGTCTCATCCTTCCATATGTCAGTACTTCCAATCCTTTTATTTTTGTGGGGAGAGGAGCTGCCTGGAGTAATCCCTGAGTGCAAAGTCAGTAAGTACTAAGTCCTGAGCATCCATGCCTGTGGCCAGAAACGAAAAACAAGGGAGGGGGGAACTCAAGTGTGACATGTATTTTTATATCCTTTCCCAGTGAACCAAGTATCTCCCTTCATTTATTTTCCTGTTTTTACTTTCAAGGGGAGTATATGTGTGTGTGTGTGTGTGTGTGTGTGTGTGAGAGAGAGAGAGAGAGAGAGAGAGAGAGAGAGAGAGAGAGAAAGAGAGAGAGAGAAGGGACCATATTTGGTTCTGTGATTTGAACTAGGCCATGATTCTTAAACAAATATATTCTATTTCACTCACAAATGTGTCTATGGAAATATCTTTTTTTTTTTTTTGCTTGTTGTTTGTTTGATTTGAGGGTACTGGGGGCTAAAACTGTGGTCAGCCATATGCAAGGCAAGTGCCCTACCCACTAAATTATCTCTCAGGACATCTGTGAAAGTGTCATTTAAAAAAAATTGGGGTGGATTATATATATATATATATATATATATATATATATATATATATATATATATACACACACACACACACACACATCAGATATTATATGCAACCAACCTGATTTCGATCCCAGCACCTTATATGGTCACTTGAACCCTACATGAGCACAGAGCCAAGAGTAAGTTCTGAGCACAGCCTGGGTCTAGGAAGATAGTAGAGTGCATAGGGCCAACTGAGGTTTCATTCTTGGCACCCATATAGTCCTCTGAGCCCTGCTAGGAGTGATCCCTGAGCATCACTGAATGTGATAAAAGAAAATTGAAATAATTGAAAGTAGAGGGATGGGACCACACCATATGGAATTTGGGGTGCCACTCTGAATATGTGTTTGGTGTCATTCCCCATGTGTTTATTGTGAGAGAGGACTGACCAACTTCAATCCCCAGCACCCCATATAGTTGCCTGAGTACTTAGAAACAAACAAAAAATACTCCCACACCCCAAAACTTTAAAGTATAAAGATCATAATTTTGTTTGTTTGTTTTGGGGCCATTGCTCAGGGTTTACTCCTGGCGCTGCGCTCAGGGGTCATTCCTGGCAGTACTCAGGGAACCATACGGGATTCTGGGAATAGAACCCAGGTCAGCCATGTGCAAGGCAAATGTCTTATCTGCTGTACTATCACTTCAACTTCAGATAAAAATGTTTTTATCTTTTTTTTTTTTTTTTTTTGTGGTTTTTGGGTCACACCCGGCAGTGCTCAGGGGTTATTCCTGGCTCCAGGCTCAGAAATTGCTCCTGGAAGGCACAGGGGACCATATGGGATGCCGGGATTCGAACCGATGACCTCCTGCATGAAAGGCAAACGCCTTACCTCCATGCTATCTCTCCGGCCCCAAATGTTTTTATCTTAGTATCAGTATCATACTCCCTCCAAAACCAATAATTCCTTAATAGCCATCAATAGTACATTAGTATTTAATTTCCTTTCTTTCTTTTTTTATTTTGGGGCTTATCTGGAGGCCACTTAGGGGTTAGTTACTCCTGCTTTGCACTCAATAATCACTCCAGGCAGGCTTGGAGAATCATATAGAATGCCAGGGATGAATCTGGATTGGTCTCATGTAAGGCAAATGCCCCTCTCTACTGTGCTACCACTCTGGCTCCAACTTCCAATACGTGTGTGTGTGTGTGTGTGTGTGTGTGTGTGTGTGTGTGTGTGGTTTTGGTCTTGGTTGTGTTCAGGGCATACTCCTGGCTCTATGCTCAGGGATCACTCCTGTTGACCCTATGTGGGTGCTAGGAAATCAAATCGGAGAATTGCATGCAAGGTAAGTGTCCTACAAACTGTATTATGACTCCAGCCCAAAACTAAATACTTTTTATTTTGGAGAGGGATTCATTGGTGAGCTTCCCCAGTGTGCTGGGGTCACCAGGACTACCCCTTAAATACCAAGGCTCTAACTTGGGGCCCAGCTCATGCCAGCCAGGTGTTAGAGCTGTTTGCATCCTTTCCCGGGCCCAGTGCCAATACTTCTTGAAACTTGCTGGTTTGCTTTTTCCCATCTAGTTCTAGAGGAACCCAATGTTTTCACACACTCTCCACATGACACAATCTCACTTCTCCGGAAATGTTCCAGTTTATGAATGTGCCTCTTAAGATCACATGCCTGGACCAGCACCCCACATTCCTGGGCAGCCTGCTGCTCCGGCACACTGCTTCCTGCAACTGAGAACAGGCCCGCTTTCTTTGGCAGCTGTCTCCTCCCTTGCTTTTCATGCCATGGTCTTAGACCACTGGCCCAGCCCACATGGGAGGGTAGATGACAGAGAATGAGGAGGGATGGTGGGGAAAGCGATCTGCACCTCTGAGTGCCAGCCCTACTAGTCTTTTTGCAGTTTTTCTCAACTGTTTCCACCTAAGTAGTCTTCTTCTTCTTCTTCTTCTTCTTCTTCTTCTTCTTCTTCTTCTTCTTCTTCTTCTTCTTCTTCTTCTTCTTCTTCTTCTTCTTCTTCTTCTTCTTCTTCTTCTTCTTCTTCTTCTTCTTCTTTTCTTCTTCTCCTCCTTGTTCCTCTTCTTCTCCTTCTCTTCCTCCTCCTCCTTCTTCTCCTCCTCCTCCTTCTTCTCCTCCTCCTTCTCCTTCTCGTTCTCCTTCTCCTCCTCCTTCTCCTTCTCTTCTTCTCCTCCTTCTCGTTCTCCTTCTCCTCCTCCTTCTCCTTCTCCTCCTCCTCCTCCTTCTCCTTCTCCTCCTCCTCCTCCTTCTCCTTCTTCTTCTTCTTCTTCTTCTTCTTCATCTCCTCCTCCTCCTCCTTCTTCTTCTTCTCCTCCTCCTCCTCCTCCTCCTCCTCCTTTTTCTTTTTTGATTTTGGGCCAAGGGATTACTCCTGGCTATGCACTCAGAAATCGCTCCTGGCTTGGGGTACCATATGGGACGCTAGGAGATCTAACCAAGGTCTGTTCTGGGTCAGCCAAGTGCAAGGCAAACATCCTACTACTGCACCATCGCTCTGACCCCCTAAGACTTCTGACCTTGTTTCCTTCTTGTGGGCCTTTCTGTTCTACAGGGTGGCCCACTCTTCTCATGCTATGACCCCCACTTACATTATTTTCACCTGTGCCCCTCTGGCATATGGTGGGGACCCATTTGAGGTCATTTGGCCCCCAGGTGATAAACACTGGTCATGATACTCTACCTAATATCTTATCTTTCCAGAAAATGTTAAGGGTCTGCCATCCTTATTTTGTAGAAGAGGAATCTGAGGCAGAGAAGTTAAGGAATTGTCTCCCTATCACAGTGCTGGTAGATACCATTCCTGGGTTTGAGCTCTTGTCTCTGGAAGCGAAGGCACGCTTAGACATATGCTCTTCTTTCCTTGTACTATCCACAATTCAGAGCCTGTACTAGTCTGACTTTAGGCTGTTTTTACGTGAATAGCTGCTGACTTGGTTCCCCAATAGAATAGTATGCATGTGATTTTTTTTCTAATTAATGATCCTTTTATTTTGTTAGAAAAATAGTATATACTATGAGGCCAGAGAGATAGCATGGAGGTAAAGCATTTGCCTTGCATGCAGAAGGTCGGTGGTTCAAATCCCGGCATCCCATATGGTCCCCTGAGCCTGCCAGGAGCGATTTCTGTGCATAGAGTCAGGAGTAACCCCTGAGTACTGCCAGGTGTGACCCAAAAACTAAAAAAAAAAAAAAAAAAGTATTTACTAGCTGAAGACAAATGAGAAGTATGAGAAAAGGAAACAAAAATAGTAACTCTATCCTCAAATATATAACACAAAGTTAACCTATTATTAACATCTAACACATTTCCTTATAATTTTATGTATATGTATATATGTAACTGAACCCAATGAGATGAGACATTAATTATTTCTATACACAAAGGGAAATTTTGGGGGACTAGGAGATAGCTGAAAGAGCTGGAATAAACTTTTTTTTTTTGTCTTTGGCTATGCTCAGGAGTTACTCCTAGCTCTACATCTGGAAATTACTTTTGTCAGGCTTGGGGGATCATATGGGGTGTTAGAGATCGAAACTAAGTTGATCACATACAAGACAAGTGCTCTACCCTTTGTACTCTTTCTAGTCTCTACAGTGCATTTTTTTTGCATGTGGAAGTCTTGGGTTCTATTTCTAGCACCAAGAATGATCCTCAAGCATGAGCTCAGAGTAGTCCCAAAACAATGCTGGATGTGGGCCACTCACAAAAAAAGAAAAGAATGATTTCAAGCAATTCAAACTTTTTTTTATTAAGCTTAGAATTCATGTAAAATTTGTTTCTGCCTTTTCATATCACACTGCATTGTTAATGTGTCCTGACAGCTTGTATAACTCTTGTTAATAACACTTTAACTGCGTCATAACATTAAAAATAATTTGGATTAAAATAATTTAAGTTATGCCAGGGATGTAGCTCAGGGGTAGAGCACATTTTACATGAAAGATCCCCTGGGATTGATCCTCCTTCATTAAATGTCCCAAATTTGATCCATAGCACCCCATAGTTTCTCCTAAGTTTCCCCCAGGGAGTGATCCCTGAGCACTGAGCCAGGAGTAAACCTTGAGTACCACCAAGTCTGACTGAAAAAAACCAAAATAAAGGGACTTTAACTCGAGAGCATGTCAATTTCACGAGTTGGGGAAGGATAAAAGTCAAGGCACTGGGTGTGGGGCAGGGGCTGGTAAAAAGTACTCTGCTGAAAAAATGTCAAACTCTATGCAATCTTCTTAACTGCTGTAAGGCTAGTGATGATAAATTAAAAAAAATAATAACAGGGCCTTACATACAAGACAAATTCAATTAAGTAACTTTCAAAGAAAGAAAAAGGACCAGTTGTGCAAGTTAATAAGTAATAGATTTTTGACGCAGATGAGAAGACACTGATGTAATCTGTGTTGTTGTGTGCAGAATGATTCCTTGACAGGCAGTGAACTCCTTGTTTCTAAAGGTATTCAAGAAAATACCTGACTTCTGAGAGATGGGAAAGGGCCCCATACAAGGGATGGTTGTTTGATTCAGTATCAGATGATCCTTGAGATCTTTTTCATGCCTAGATGTTGAGTTTGATGCAGAAAAGAACAGAGGCAGCCAAGGGTAGGTGGGGCTGATCCATGCCTTTCTCTCTCTGCAGCATGAGTACCTGCTGAAGCTGAAGGTCATGTACACTGTGGGTTATAGTTCCTCCCTGGTGATGCTCCTAATTGCTCTCAGCATCCTCCTCTCTTTCCGGTGAGAACACATTGACAACCTTCCTTTCATCTCCCTTATTGCCTCAGAATTTTTTGGGGGGTGGGAGGGAGTGAGAGACACACCTAGAAGTACTCAAGAGTTACTTCTGACTCTACACTAGGAATCATTCCTGGAAATGCTCTCAAGAGACCATATGGGATGTATGGCTGGAAACATGTGCGAGGCAAGTGCTCTACTGCTGTGCTATTGCTCCAGTCCTACCCCAGACTTTGAGCCTCACTTTACTCAGTGAACAGCACGGAAGGTCTGAATACTGACTCTTGATCTAAAGCTGACCTGAGTAGCAAAATATGGGAATGCCTCCAACCTTGCTCATTCTTTTATTCTATGTTTTATGAGTATTACTAAGAACTTATTATACCCATTGCTTTACATAATGATTGTTAAATTTCATACAATGGCTGTAAAATCGCCATTTTACAGATGTCTTACCTATTCTCTTGGGTGTAAAAAACAGAAAATCCATCAGAAAAGAGCATAAGAAAAGCAAAGGTGGGACCCAAACGAGAAGCACAGTGGTTAAAGTGTTTGCCAATTCATACAGCTGAGGATTTGATTCCTGCTATCCATATGGTCCCCCCAAAACCTGCCAGAAACGATTTTCTTGAGCAACTGAGAGCTAGGAATAATCCCTGTGCACTACTGGGTGTGGCCCAACACCCACCCCCCATAAAAAGCACAGGTGATCTGACCCAAGTAATGGATAAGTTCAAAGGTTCTAGCTTTCAGTGTAGATGGTTCCAAAGGCTCAATGAACCAGTTACCTGTCCATTCCATCTCTTTGCTCTGCTAAGCTTCATCCACAGTCAGGCATCTGTGTGAGTACAGTTCCTTGGTGCTCAGAGCAAAGAGACATTTCCATTTGTTGCAGTGAAAATCCTGGGGGAAGCTCTTATAGGGCTAACTGGGATCATATTGCCAACTCAGCCAATCTGCATCCAGGAACTGAGCATGCTGATTAGTCAGATCTGTGAAACATGTACATGTGTTGTAATCCTTACTTAAGAGTTTGCTTCTGGCACTAGAAGAAGGAAGACAAGTAACAGGCTTCTGTCCCTTATGATAGAGGCACAAACCACAACTTTGGTGGAAAGGTCATAGAATCAATATGTGACCAAGCTTAAGTCTAATTTCTTCCCATCTTCACTCTTTCTGTCTAAGCTGCTCCCTATCCCCCGATTTGTTTGCCTGTTTCCTGCCTCCTAAAAATTCTGGGCACTGGAGAAAGTGGGAAATCAGAACAGAACAGAATATTTCCCTATGATCCCAACCTTTTTTTAAATTGCAGGATGAGATAAAGTAGAGTGGGCATCTAGGTGCCTGGGTTCTCATTCAGGGTCTGCTAATAGATTCAGAGGGCTTTTACTTGCAATGAGCCATTGTTCAAGACTTGGTTTCTCCCAGTGCATGGGAGAGGAGAGGGCCTGGCTGAGCCCCAACTCCTCCCTGCTTTGGCCCCTACTCTTTCCCTCCAGGAGGCTCCACTGTACTCGCAATTACATCCACATGCACCTGTTTGTGTCCTTTATCCTTCGTGCCCTGTCCAACTTCATCAAGGACGCTGTGCTGTTCTCCGATGATGTGACCCGCTGCAATGTTCAGGTAATAGGCCTGCTGGCAAAGCCAGCCTAATGTGGAAACAGGTGGCAGCCCTGTTGTCCTTCTCATAAATCTTTGCTAAGGTGTGCTTAGCACCCAAGTGTAGGAGGACAAATCTAGGCCTGAATCATGAGTGTCCTATGCTTCTACATGAGATCTGGGCCATGTACTAAAATAGTCTGTGTAGATAAACTTATGTGAAGGGTGGCTGAGTGCAGCATTCTGTGTCCGGGAGATCAGCTCCCCTAGGAATTAAATGCATAGCCAAACCCCTCTTTCCCTAGTCCTGCCAAATCTCAGTTGTAGACAGATGGCCAAATCAAGAGAGGGTTAGGGGTTGGTTGTAGATAGAAAAGGGTGAGCATATGCCAGTGTGTCTGCATAAAACAATTATGTTTCATTAAATGGAACACAACTTCTCCCAAATGCTCAAATGAATGCTAATTCAGTGCAGAATTACTCAGTGCATCAGTTTAGGAATCTTGTATGCTCTACCTAATAAAAAATTTCTAGCAATGGCCTTAAACAGATGGGGTTGTTTTCCACATAATCTGTCCCACAGACGAGCAATCTCAGTGGCTCCGTGATGCTTGAGGGGACCGTCATTTTCCCTCTTCTTCTCTGCCATCATGGTTCTGCTCTGGCCTTATGGTTGTTACACTATCAAATTTACATCCTGTTCCAGAAAAGAATGGAATAAAGTCATGGTTCAAACTCCCCCCCAAACTCCCCCCACCCCCGCAACCGCTTTTGCCTTTAGAATTAGGAAAAAAACACACAAGCTGAGTGCAGTCTGGGCTGCGGGAGGGGAGGGAGGGAGGGAGGGAAAGCCAAAAAAAAAAAAGAAGAAGAAGAAGAAGAAACACACAACTCTCTTCAGTCCCTTCTCCAGTTCCCCATTACAATTCCACTGGCTAGGAATGTATCATGTGACCACAAAGGGACCTTGGAGATTGAATTCTTTACTATAATGGTCTCCATAACAGAGTCTAGAAAAGAGAATTAGAAATTGAGATTAATTTAGCTAATGTGCCTGCCACTTCCCACCTCTCATTATCTATCATTTATTACAGATTGGATAAATCTGTATTAGCATTGTTATTAAGTTTATGTTATATGTATAAGTGCATACATGCATATGTCCTAATTTAGAGTTGAGAGTTTCCTCAAGTAGGACCACATGTTGTAGGGAGATTCCCAGGATGAAATAAGAGTATGAAATGGAAGACTGAAGACTTAATTCATGACTGGACCTCAATCCCAGGGACCCCTGCATAGGACAAGTAGAGGGGAGTCCCCATCAGGTATTCAGAAATTTCCAATCCAGAGCCAGTGTCTGTAAAAATAATTTGGAGCCCAAGGACCATGTTGCCTCGTTAAAACAGTTGGCAGGTTCCTTCTTCAGCTGTCTTCAGGGAAGCTAAGGTTAGCAAAACTCTTGTTAGCCTTTTGCTCAGAATTTACTTTCTCTCTCCAGGCTTGCTTCCTCTAGTAAAAATTGAGGGACCTAGTAAATATTTGGCATCATTTTATAACTGGTTGCCAGTTCCCAGATTTGTATACAGTTTCTAAATCTGCAGTGGCCTATTCACCACTGAATCGACCACTGAACTGAGCCTACTAGTATGTGAACTTTTGCTCTCTTGAGAGAGATCCTGGTAGGCCTTAGAGAACCTTTGGAATTGGTCGTGCCCTAGTGAAGGTCTCAGAGGCTGACCATATCCTCAGAGGCTCACTCTGAGGCCTGGGCACTCTCCCTTTCAACAGCCAATCACTTTGTGTGTGTGTGTGGGGGGGGTGATGGTGGTGGTGGTGGTTGAGGGGGTCAAATCTCCTGAGGAGGGGCCGGGCGGTGGCGCTGGAGGTAAGGTGCCTGCCTTGCCTGCTAGCCTAGGACGGACCGCGGTTCGATCCCCCGGCGTCCCAGCTAGCCTAGGACGGACCGCGGTTCGATCCCCAGGCATCCCATATGGTCCCCCAAGCCAGGAGCAACTTCTGAGCGCATAGCCAGGAGTAACCCCTGAGCGTCACAGGGTGTGGCCCAAAAACCAAAAAAAAAAAAAAAAAAAAAAAAAAAAGAAATCTCCTGAGGAAAGGCTGCAGTCCCCCCAGTGTAATGAATCTGAGCTGTTAAATCCTTTGTTGAGTGTTTGTGAATCCACGAACAGTCCCCAGAATGAGAAATTACTTCCCATCCCCTTGTTCCCCTTTCGGGGGGGGGAGACCTTGGTAATATTTATCCGCAGCAAATAATAATCTACACAGACAAGAAGGTTAGGGTGTAAAAAATTGGGGGGGGGAAGAGAGAGAGAGAGAGAGAGAGAGAGAGAGAGAGAGAGAGAGAGAGAGAGAGAGAGAGAGAGAGAGTCCTCTTGCAGCCTGCAAACAGCTTTTTCAAAAGGACCCCTCTTCCCTGTCCATCAAGCTATTTATTGCCAACTCCACAGCGCCCCCACCTGGAAGGTCTAGGTGGGGTAATAGTCACAGAACAATCCTAAGGAAATATTTTTATATACAACAATTCCAAGACTAATCTTATGGAACTCTTATGGAAACTTTTTCATATACTACACCCCAGCTTGTCCAGGGATTTATAGCTCTCTCTGTGCAGGTGGGCTGTAAGCTGGTAATGGTGTTCTTCCAGTACTGCATTATGGCCAACTATGCCTGGCTACTGGTAGAAGGCCTCTACCTCCACACACTGCTTGTCATCTCCTTCTTCTCAGAAAGAAAGTACCTGCAGGGATTCGTTGCTCTTGGCTGGGGTAAGTTTCTCCATATCATTATATGGTTTGTGGAAAGCACAATGAGTCTTGAATTTACTTGTATTCTTGTGCTAGTTCCATATGTAAAGCTATTTGACCTGGTCATCTTGAACAATTTATTTGATTGTCTAATTGTCAATTGTCTTGATTGGTTTTCAAGAGGCAACCCTCTTGCCTTGATTTATTAATTATCAACTGGAAATGATGGATCTAACTTATGGTGTCCTCTTCCTTAAATATTCAATCAAATGTCTTTTTGTTTCCATGCTTCATTAATTAAGGTACTTTTGACTGCAGAGTTCAGAAAATTTGGCTGAGGATCCACAGTATAGCCTGGCAGACAGCTGACCTAGTTTTGATCTCTGGTACCTTATATGGTCCCCTGTGCACAGAGCCAGGAGTAAAGCCTTGATCACAATCAAATGCAGCCATGTGTATCAGCCATGTACACCAACCATATACACCAGTCATAGCTTAATTTTAGTTTTTATGATGCCTTTAATTAAGAAGTGCTGTTCCATAAGTGGCCTCTAAGTTTTTTTTTTTCTTTTGTCTAAGTCACACACGCAAGGGCTCTCTTTCCCCATCTCAACAAGACAGAAGCCATCTGAGCTAGAAGTGGCCACTAAGCCCTGAGCCTTTTAAAATTTATCAGCCTAATTAGACACTTGGCCAGAGGGAGCTTTTGACTCTGCAAAACTGAGTTTCCTCTTATTTCTCCTATGTCAATAAACTTGAATGCCTGGGACCAGGAACTGCCATCATGCAGCAGACACTGCTGTACCCTGTGTGGAGCCAAACACCCT
Organism: Suncus etruscus; assembly: GCF_024139225.1. NCBI lineage: Eukaryota > Metazoa > Chordata > Mammalia > Eulipotyphla > Soricidae > Suncus > Suncus etruscus. Next base: position 63,563,311 of record NC_064852.1, on the reverse strand, counting down.
GAGACTAGACTCCTGCATCTGCAGGGTTTCTTTGTATGGAAGTGGGATGCTTCATCTGTAAAATCAGCATCACAATGTATTCAACATTTCTTGTGCACTTTGTGCTTATGTAGCTCAAAAGAAGGAGGAAGGGAGGAAGGTTAGGAGGAAGGGAATGAAAGAGAAAGGAAATGGAAGAGGAGAAAGGATGGGGAAAAAAGGAAGGGAGGGAGGGAGGGAAAGAAACTGAAGGAAAGAAAGGAGGGAGGAGTTTCATCACTCAAAGGTAACAACTTTATTATCTATGAGAGAACAACTTTTCTGTGATTATATTTGTCACAAGTATGGGGAACATTTAAATGAGATCATGGGAACCTTGTTCTCCATATTGTCTTCCAATATTGTTTGAGCATGACGGTTGTCAGCTGAGATAGATCAACCAGTGCACGAAACAGCAATGTTGCCTTCCTTCCACTTCTCTCTGCTGCTCAGCCCCATGGAGGATGTTTGGAATAAATTTGTGTCGGTGGCCCTCTCATTCTTATCATAGCCTTTTGTTTCTCTTGAAGCTTCTCTTTCTTGTGGGGACTCCACCTTTCTCTAGACTCAATGGTCCTCAAACTACGGCCCGCGGGCCACATATTGTATTTATTCCCATTTTGTTTCTTCACTTCTAAATAAGATATATGCAGTGTGCATAGAAATTTGTTCATAATTTTTGTTTTTACTATAATCTGGCCCTCCAACAGTCTGAAGGACAGTGAACTGGCCCCCTGTTTAAAAAATTTGAGGACCCCTGCATGGTGCCTCAGTCTCTGAAGCTCTAAAGGGGATGTAGCCATCATGTCTTTAAGCTGCTTAAAGGCTGATGATAAGACAATGTTTCTAGTACTTCCTGAGAAACTCACTGCCCAGACCTATCTGCTGCTTCTTCAATACTGAACTGAGTCCCCCCCCTCCCAGTGCTATTTAGAGTCTCTCCCCCTTCCTCTGTCTGGTTGCCCCTGAACTTTTATGCTGAAGATTTGCCTCTGCAAAGCCTTGACACCTTTAGTTCTTGGCACCTTCTCTTTGGGTTACTCTTTAGTGCACAGTGCCTGGTAGGGGCCCCCTTTTTGGTACTGCAGAACAAAAAAAACTTTGTACAATTTTCACACATAACAATTTGTTGGGCATAGAAATTTGGTTATTGGGGTTGAAGGATAGTACAAGATAAGGTGTTTGCCTTGCATGTGCCTAATCAGGGCTTAATTCCTGGCATCTCATATATCTCATATGGTCCCACTAGCACCATCAGGAGTGACCCCTGGGTACACAGCCAGGAAAATAGAAAGAACAAGGAAGGAAGGAAGGAAGGAAGGAAGGAAGGAAGGAAGGAAGGAAGGAAGGAAGGAAGGAAGGAAGGAAGGAAGGAAGGAAGGAAGGAAGGAAGGAAGGAAGGAAGGAAGGAAGGAAGGAAGGAAGGAAAGGAGAAGGAAGAAAGGAAAGGAGAAGAGAAGAGAAGAAAAAAGAAAAGAAAAAAAAGAAAAATGGAAAAGAAATATCCAATTCCCTCTAGAATTGTGAGGCCTTCTGTTTGGGCATCTGGCATGACAGGAAGTGCCATGTGCTTCTGCTCCTGAGCCTCTTTTACTCACTCCTGCCTGGCAGGTGCAGGGCCTGCTCTTTGTCAAGTATTTGGAGCTATCATGAGAATTTGACTTGCAGCTAATCTGTTGCCATCTATCTCCATGGCCTGTCATCCTTTCATCTGGAAATTTGGAAAGTTCTCTTTTCTCATCTGTTTAATTATTTTTCCTCTAATTTTTGTCCTTTCTAAAATTTTAAAACTTTTTTTAATTATGGGGGGTTTGGGAGCCATACCCAGCTAACTGTATGCAGGATTTACTCCTGGCTTTGTACTCAGGGGATCATATGTAATACCAGGGATTAAATTCAGGTTGGCCACATTCAAGGCAAGTGCCTTAATCTCTGTACTATTTCTCCAGCCTCTTATTCTAAAACTTTTAATCAGGAGTTCTAGAGTCCTCTAAAATTGACCTTTAACATTCTTACTTCATTTATCCTACTTTTCTTTGTATTGTTTGTTCTGCTTTCAGGAACATTCCTAGTCTTGATCTTCTAATACATCTATGGAATTTTTTTCATCTGATTAATATGGATTCCTTTTCCAAGTCTCTTCCTTGTTCTGTAAATGCTCCCCCTTTGGGGGGCATCCTGTTTGTGTCTTGTAATCTTTCCTCTTATCTCTCTAATGATCTTCTGCACTGTTGTTTTGTTCAAGTTCCTCCTGCAGCCTGTATGGTCTGTTTCCTCTGAGTTCCTTTTCTCTGTTTGATCCTTGTCTTTTATGGAATCAGAAGTCAGTGACCTTGACTCAACATTCTTCAATAAATCAGAGCTGCCTGTAGGCCTGTTGAGAAGTGAAAAGAGACACACTGTTGGCGGGCCTCTAGCATCACCAACTATATGGCCTTTGAAGCTATTCAATTCCTCAGACAGCTCCAGAAGTGAATGTTTTTCTTTTCCCTTAAATTTTTTTTGTTGTTGTTTATTTACTAATGACTTATAGAATAGTGGATTTCAGATACCAGAGAAGAATCTTTGCATTTCCTGCCTGGGGCTGAGGCGGGGGGGGGGGGGGGGGGAAAGGGGGACGATGGGGGAACAGGGTTAGAATCCTGGTTGATGTGAGCTGAAAATAGAACTTTTCTGATGGGCCTCTTACCATCAGTGCAAGGACTCATGTGCATGCCCACTGGAAAAAAAAGGTGAGTTATCTGAATTTAGAGTAGTCACAGTAAACCATTAAAGAGAAACCAATGAAATTTATTTTACTAATGTAAATAATTAGAATCTTCCCAGCCTTACTCAGGGCTCAGTGACCATCCTGACAATACTCTGTTAGCCAGTGAGTGCCCTGATCTTTGATGCTTGGACTCAGTGATGTGGAGGGCCCCCAGGGTTATGTCTGTTGGAGCCATGTGCTGCCAGGGAACAAAATTGGGGCCTCATATATGCAAGGCATGAACTCCAACCCTTGATCCTAATCATGATTTTATTTTACTGGATATAGCCCAAAATTTATCATTTCAATTCATAATTGAAGAAAGCACTAAGAAAGCACTAAACTATCCAACAAATGACTGAGACATTTCCCCCTTCCCTCTCTTTATTTTTGACTCTCAGGTTCCCCAGCTGTCTTTGTAGTTTTATGGGCTGTCATCAGAAAGCTTTGGGAAGACAATGGGTAAGCTGCTGGGGAGAGAATCCCTTTCCTACTGTCTAGCCCTCACTGCAGGGCAGCCCCTGTTCCAGTCTCACAGTCCCAATAGGCTCACCTAGACAGGAAATTGCATCTGGGCTGGTTCCTCCCTCCTTCCAGCTTTCCTCTGCCCAGGACCACCTTCCTTCATATATCTTCCCATCCCCCTGAGGGTGGTAGAGCCCAGAGCGGCTATGCAGGAGCCCAACCCTGCCTAGTCTTGTTTTTTAAGGAGGGAGGCACATCCCAGGAGGATGTTCTGGGGCTAAATGAGTGGGATGTCCCTTCTGAAAGAAGTCAGAGACTAAGGCCAGCCTCCAGGTTCTTCTGATCAGCTTCATGATGGTAGAAGGTTGTCCAGATGGAGCTTGAAATTATTGTTCCAGTTTCATTCTTTTAATGCGTGAATTCACTTGTTTTTTTTGTTTTTCTTTAAATCTGGAGGGTTTTTTTTTTCCAGTGTCTTTAGAAAGAATGGAAAGTTCCATCTACAATTCCTTTCTACCCTGTAACAGAAAATCTACTGAGGCAACCTTGGCCCAGTCACACACTTCCCAGCTTGCCAAGTCCCCCTTATACTTGACATCCCCTGAGGTGGCTCATCAGTCACCCAGCGGCCCTTGGCATGACTTTATGGAATAAAGATCCCCTTTTCTGTAGGGTTTCAATTTGGAACCTGAGCCCTCCCATCTCTTAGGTCCCACACAAGTCCACACACACAACCCAAGTATGCTTGGATAGCAAGAAGAGACATCATGCACACCACAGCACATCTTGGTCACAACACAGCAGGAGCTCAGGAGTTCAGGATTGGAGAGGAGAGGCCTGCCCAGGTGCAAACCTTTATGGGTAGCTCAGTTCCCCTTCCCTGACAGGCCTCACTCCCTTCCTTTTCTCCCTGCATAGGTGTTGGGACATCAACTCCAATGAGGTCATCTGGTGGGTCATTCGAGGGCCTGTGATTTTCTCCATCCTGGTGAGTAACTGTCATCCCTGAAGGTGGGGGAGAGACAGAGAAGGGGCAGGGCCATGGGGCCTGGAGACATGGATCCAACCTAGAACTTCAGAGGTGGTCTGCACTCATGTGTCTGACTGTACAAACACAAACACACACACACACACACGTTGGCCTGCACTCATGTGTCTGACTGTACACACACACACTCACTCACTCACGCTCACCGTCTTTTACAAGCACTTCAAATACTCTTATACAGAGACAGCATTCTTGCCACAATGCATCAGGAAAGGGATAGATTCCTGGGGCAGAGCTGGAGCTGCAAAGTGACTGCAAGTCTGAGGTGTTGGTTCTTATTGTGGTCCTGGACCATCTGCTTTAGCCTTTGGGTGCTCATGCAAAATGCAAATTCACACCCCAGATTCACTTTCATTCTAACTCCATAAATGGAGCCCAGCAATCTGAACGAAGAATTTCTGCCATCACCCCTTGCTAATCAATAGTCAGAGCAGCAACTTTGGCATTCCTCAGGGGAGCTTGATAGACAGAATCTCAAGCTCATAGTATTCAGATCCCCAGGAGACTCCAGTGTATTTATTCCTCAGGGCTCCTACAGCTCTGGGCAGGAGGCACTGTGGCCACCTTCCCTTCAGTTTTCGGGGTGGGGCGGGTGAGGGGTGGGTAAGGTGTGGGTAAGGGTGGGTAAGGGTGTGGTGAGGGTGTGGTTGTTGGAGGATGGAGAGCAGCAACCATGTATCATCTGGTGTGGACTACAGTGCCCCCTCTGTCCTCAGGTCCATGCAAAGGACTGGGAGATGTGACTGAGAAAAGCGGTCCCCTCTAGAATTCCCTTTGCCTTGTGTCTTACAGATTAATTTCATCCTTTTCATTAACATTCTAAGAATACTGATGAGAAAACTTAGGACTCAAGAAGCAAGAGGAAATGAGGCGAGCCATTATAAGTAAGTAGAAGAGAGACCTAGGGCCAGAGAGATAGCATGGAGGTAGGGCATTTGCCTTACATGCAGAAGGACGGTGGTTCGAAACCCGCCATCCCACATGGTCCCCCAAGCGTGCCAGGAGCGATTTCTGAGAGTAGAGCCAGGAGTAACCCCTGAGCGCTGTCGGGTGTGACCCCAAAACAAACAAACAAACAAACAAACAAACAAACAAAAAAAGCATGCTCACTTGTCTTACTCAACAGGGGACAGTGGCAAGGAACAGCCATGTCTGGTCTCAGTTTGGGGACTGTGCCTTAGGGTAAGGTGGAGAGGTCCAATTGACACATGATACCAATGGGTCAGGGGTACAGGTCCTTTAGACCAGCTTTCTTTAACCTTTCTGCCCCTGCCAGCATCTGTAGACAGTTGGTTGAAGACCACTTTGTTCATTTCTGGGGAGGGAAGATAAGACATCACTGTAGGATCCCATCATCCCTGTCTGATAGGGAATTTGCCAGTAGATTTTGGGATCCAAATTCAGACTGATTTAACTGTCATAGAAAAATGACCCTAACTTTGATCAGATTTGTGAGGAGGTGTGGAAACAAAAACACACAATATGGGGCTGGCGAGGTGGCGCTAGAGGTAAGGTGTCTGCCTTGCCAGCGCTAGCCTAGGACAGACCTTGGTTTGATCCACCGGTGTCCCATATGGTCCCCCAAGCCAGGAGTGACTTCGGAGCGCATAGCCAGGAGTAACCCCTGAGCGTTAGCGGGTGTGGCCCCAAAACAAAACAAAACAAAATAAAACAAAACAAACAAAAAAACCCCACACACAATAACGTTCAAGATGCAGAACTGAAGAAATAGTATAACAGTCAGGGCACTTGCCTTGCACATCCAACATTGTCCTCTGAATCCCTCCAGGAATGAGCTCCGAGCACTGTGGTATGGTTCTAAACCATAACTAAATAAATGAGACTGGGGAAAAAGCTTGAAGGACTGAGGAAAATAAATATTGCTGATTTTTTAATAGTATGCTTGAGTGACATTCATACATATCCCCCTTAATAAATATATTTAGAGAGACTAAAGTGATAGAAAGTGGTTTGGGTGCAGTCGACCCAGGTTCGATTTCCAGAAACTCATATGCTTCCCTGGCCACCACCTCGAAGGACTAAAGTACATTGTGCTGCTGAGTATGACCCCAAAACCAAACAAATTTAAAAAAATTTTTTTCCAGGGCCAGAACTATAGCACAGCAGGTAGGGTGCTTGCCTTGCATGCAGCCAACCCGGGTTCAATCTCTGGCATCTCATATGGCCCACTGAGCCCTCCAGAAGTGATTACTGAGTGCAGAGCCAGGAGTAACCCCTGAACACCACCAGGTGTGTCCCCCCAAAAGAAACAAAACATTTTTTCTTAGTTGATCCATAATAGAATGTTGTTTTATTGATAAATATGTGTGGTCAGAAAGTTTGGTCATGGGTTAACAAGCCATGCTTTTGAGTGATGGATATGTGGGAGCTGGAAAGTTTCTGAAATAAAACCAAAAAAGTGGTTATGGAGCTGCATCAGACTACCTTTGGCGGGCATAGATGCATAAGAAGAGATGGGAAAGGATACAGAGAGGGAAGCCGTGGAGACTACAGCCCACCTGTGTTCCCAGGCGCCTGGCCAAGTCCACCCTCCTGCTGATCCCCCTCTTTGGAATCCACTACATCATCTTCGCTGTTTACCCTGCAGACGCCATGGAGGTTCAGCTGTTCTTTGAACTGGCTCTGGGTTCGTTCCAGGTAAGCTCTGGGACTACATGAGGGGGCAGAAACCTCCTTAGAGCCGGGAATTTCCTGCTGGAGACTTTGGAAAGAGGGCGACCCAATTGGGGCAGACTCTTTGCTGGAAGCTAATAGGATCCAAGGCCAAATGGGGACTAAGGACAGAGATTAACTCCAAGGGACAGGGAAAAAAAAAGCGCCCCTCCCCCTAGTCTTCCCACTAAGTTCATCACAGTTGCACAGACATCAGCATAGTAATGCAAGTGCTCAAGGCCAATACCAACCCCCAGAAATTGAAGCAGGAAGAGAGCAGTGCGGGGAGGATGAACTGGGTTATAGGGAGTTTTGTAAATGAATAATGCCTCTACAAAAAATAGGGAAGTCCAGGAAAGTGCTCCACATGGAAAAAGCCAGTAGTAGCAGCATCAGCATATTATTCAGTCAGTTAAAGCATTGAGTAGTTGTTCCCCAAGGAACAGGAAGCAGGGTCAGGTGACAGGAGGCTGCTGTGCTTTTTTGTTTTTCTCGCAAGTCATTCACCTCTTAGAAACCATGTGCACACATAAGTTATTAAAAATAAAACAACTGAAGGGCCAGAGAGATAGTACAGTGGATAAAGTGCTTACTTCTCATACAGCTGACCTGGGTTTGACCTCCAGCACCACAAATAGCCCCCAAGCTCTGCCAGGAATGATCCCTGAACACTGCCAACTATGGCCCAAAAATCTTAATAAGTGCCATCATAATAAAAATAGGCAAAGGGAGAAATCACATACTTAACAAGATGTTTTGTATTAAAAAAGCACTTAGCAATTGTGGGACTGAATAGTATTGCAGGAAGGGCATATGCCTTGTACATCGCTTATTTAGGTTTAATCCCCCAGCATCTCTGACTGAGCCCCAAGCAATGCCAGTAATAGTTTCTGAGGGCAGAGCCAGGAGTAACGCTGGAGCATTTCTGCTGTGACCCCAAAATACACTCCCCTATATAATCAGTTTAGTAATTTTGTTTGGAGCTACAAATGTCTGAGTTTAGGACTTAAATTACTACTGGCATTGCTTGGGGGGCCATCAGAGATGATGGAAATGGAACCTAGATTAGGGATGTGCAAGGCAAGTGCCCTTCCTGCTAAAATATCCAGTCCCACAATTGCTGTTTTTTTTTGGGGGGGGGGGTTGGGTCACACCCTGCAGCTCTCAGGGGTTACTCCTGGCTTTACGCTCAGAAATCACTCCTGGGATTGGGGGACCAAATGAGATGCCGGGATCAAAACCACCATTCTTCTGTAAGCGAGGCAAATGCCTTACCTTCATGCTATCTCTCCAGCCCCTGCTAACTGTTTTTTTAATGGTGGGGATTGGGGAATAGTATATGGTGGCAAGGATAGAACCCTGGTCAGTCCCATGCAAGCAAGTGCCTTACTAGCTATACTGCTGTCTGTTATACCTGCTATATATAGTTGAGGCACAAGTGACTTTCTCTCAGCCAGAACACCTGCCTCCTTACCAAAGAGAGACAGGTTGTCCTGGATCCTGGAGACATAGGGAACCCTAGGCCCAGTGAGAAAGCAGGTAGCCAGGGGGCCACTCACAGGGGCTAGTCCTGTGACTATGCAGTGTCCCCCTGCTCCTAAGACTTTAACCAGAACCACACTATTACACAGTTGAGCCACTCTACCTAGACCCCTGGAATCTGCCTTTTCAGCCCTCTGATGCCAGCCAAGGCTGGAATGCCTGAGGGCACCAACTGAAGAGCTGCTGTTGGTCCCACCTTCAGTATCAAAATTTGGGGGAGGGATAATCTGGGCCAAAGATTCCAGGTGATGTCTGTGAGCAACACAATGTGGAAAAATCAGCTTGGGTTCCTGATTTGCCACCCACGTGCACCCACTGGCCCCATTTTCTGTAGCAATTACTGATGCCTGAACTTGTAAGCAAATCCTTATGGCTTTATGACAGACTAATGCGAATGACAAGACCCCTAGTTGGCCAGGTAGCCCTCAGTGAAGATTTGGCTCATCGCTCTGGGAGCCTGTGTAATGTGGGTAGTTAAATATGAAAACTTCTGAAGGCAAACTGTAACCTTCCACCCTGTTGCAGGATTGCTTATCAGTTGGGGAAGCTCAAGGGCAGGGAGAAGGGTAGTAGGCTGGCCCTTGGCAGAATTTGGGGACCTGCCCATGACTCACACAGGTTTCCTACAGCTCAAACCTCCTATTCTGGCAGAGCTCAATGCCAAAAGTATTGAGAAAACAAGAGCTCAGACACCAGGAGGGTCCTGAGAAACACAGACACACCCTTACGTGAGGAGACACAAGGTGCATGTGTCCAGGAGTCCCTTTGCCTCTACTCATCCTCCTGCACTTATCTGTCTGCCAAGCACAGCATCACACTGCAGCTGCCAGGGTCCCACACTGGACACTCTTCTCACCACATGCGCACAACTCCTTTGATTCAAATTACTTCAGGTTTTTCCTTAAAAAACGAGCCCATGAGGGAATGGAGCAGTGGCACAGTGGTAAGGCATTTGCCTTGCACGCATCTGACCTAGAATGACCGTGGTTTGATCCCCTGGCGTCCCATATGATCTCCCAAGCCAAGAGGGATTTCTGAGTGTATAGCCGGGAGTAACCCCTGAGTGTCACTGGGTGTGGCCCAAAAACCAAAAAAAAAAAAAAAGAGAGAGAGAACACTTGAGCTCAAAAGGCAGAACATACCATGCATGCACAAGTCCCCAAGTTTGATCCCCAGTGCCCTTCTGAGCAGCATTAGATGTGGTCCTAAAACCATAAGGCCTGAGAGTGGGGAGTGACCTACAATATCACAGGGTCCAAGGGTCACATGGACTGACCACGCCCTTCCCCTAAGGTGCTCAGGCATCATCACATGCTGTTGTGCCCACACTAACTCAGATACTTCACCTGTGCTCCTTTAGTGCCTCTGATGTGCATAAATCACAGGTTGCCTGGCATTGACACTGGGGATCACGGATGAAGGGCCCTGGCAGGCTGGTGGGTGAGCCAGCATGGCCTTGGGCACTGTGGGGACTTTAAAATCTCTACTGGGGTGAAAGAAATGTAGACTTCCAGACCAGTTGACATGAGGAGCTTGGGGGTGGCAATGAGAGGATGGGGATGGGGATGATGCCATAGCTGCAGGTACTGACTCCTTATCCTCTGCCCCCTAGGGCCTGGTGGTGGCTGTCCTCTACTGCTTCCTCAATGGGGAGGTAAGTTCTGGCACAGTGGGGAGGAAGATTCACAGAAGCAGAGGGGAAGGGCCTGGGACTGTCTTCTAGGATTCTGAGCTCACTTCTGGAGGAACTTGTGAAGCCTTCTGAGATCTTCATGTTGGGCAGAGAGAGCCCAAAAGGCTAGGCCCATTTTTTTTGTTTTGTTTTTGGACCACACCCGGTGATGCTTAGGGGTTATTCCTGACTATGTGCTCAGAAGTCGCTCCTGGCTGGGGGGACCATATGTGACACTGGGGATTGAACCCAGGTCTGTTCTAGGTCAGCTGCATGCAAGGTAAAAGCCCTACTGCTGTGCTATTGCTCAAGCCCCAGCTAGGCCCATTTTGTGCACCTAAGTCCCATCCACTGTACCACATGGTCCCACATGCACTGCCAGGAGCTGCCCAATCAAATGTAGAGCCTGCCTCCACCAAAGAACTGCTGCTCTCTGTTCCTTTTTCTCTGTTTTTGGGTCACAAACGCCAATGCTCATGGGTTACTCCTGGCTCTAAACTCATAAATTGCTCCTGGCAGGCTCAGGGGACCATACAGGATGCCAGGGATCAAACCAGGGTTGGCCATGTGCAAGGCAAACCCCTTACCTCCATGCTATCTCTCCAGCCCCATCTCTGCCCCCCCCTTTTTTTAATTTAATTTACATTTTTGGTTTTTGGGACACATCAGGCAGCGCTCAGGGGTTATTCCTGGTCTACGCTCAGAAATCGCTCCTGGCAGGCTTGGGGACCATATGGGATGCTGAGATTTGAACCACCATCCTTCTGCATGCGAGGCAAATGCCTTACCTCCATACTATCTCTCTGGTCCCCTCTGCTCCTTTTTTAAGGCCAAAGAATATCACCAGAGATGGGGCTGGAGATATAGCACAGTGAATAGGTAGCTTGCCTCACACATGGCTAGCCTGGGTTTGATCCCAGGAAACTTAATGACTCCCTGGAGTGATTCCAAAGTGCAGAGCCAGGTATAATCCCTGAGCACTGCTGGGCATGGTCCAAAAACCAAAATCATAATAATAAAAGTCTTTAGAAAGCACCTGCACTCCAGGTGATTTTTAGCCTTGGGGAGGGAAGGGAAGTGGAGGTACCCCAAGACCTGGTTTTTGACAGCCCTACTAGCTCAGGAAGAGGGGAAGGGTATAATCATGACCTTCTCTGAGGCTCAATTATTCCATGGGATCTTCAGAGGTCTCTCTGCTGTGGGAAAGTACTGAACAAGTTTGTGCAAACATAGCACAGCCACTTCCCAAGTTTCAAAAACCTAAATGAACTCCCAGCAATTGAGGCCTAGAAGGAAATCGCCAAAGATCAACTTAGTGCTCTGGTGGCTTTGTGGGAATAAACATTCAGTTATTGCCTGAAAGTTGGGTGGTGAAGGTTGGGAAATATCTGAGTTCTTTCTATGGGACAGATCTCAAAGTAGGAGTCTAGAGGGGGCAGGTGGGGATCTCAATACCAAGTAGAACTTGAGCACCCTTTCCCCTCAAGCTGATGGCTGGTCTCCCTCCAGGTGCAGCTAGAGGTTCAGAAGAAGTGGCGACAGTGGCACATCCATAAGCTCCCATTGCGCCCCCTGGCTCTCAGCTCCTCTTTCAGCAATGGCACCAGCGGTCTCACCCACAGCACCAAAGCCAGCCCCTTGGAAGCAGGTCGAGGGTCCTTTCGGGCCAGTGTGATCTGAGACGAACGGGGCAGATGAACCCCCCTTGCCTGGCATGTGCCCACTGCTTCATCCCTGGACTAGGAGCACCCCTCCCCTGGGCCCAGGGTCAGGGTGTTGATTCCTCAGAACTGAAGGAACTTGAGTAGTATGAGGGATGGTGGAACCCAAGGATTCCTCTGTGAAGTTAGGATACCCAGAGTGGAGTGCCATGATCCTCACTGTCCTTGAGATCCAGGTGAATCTCTGGCTTCCAAGTACCACTGTCCACTTCCTACACCTTTCAGCTTTCAGAGGTGAGTGCAGAAGTCAAGGAAACATGGGAAGTTGGGGCTCTGGGCCCAGTTCACTCACTCTAGAACCTTGTAAACAGCTAAGTCTAATCAAGTCACAGTGGGGTCCCTGTAATTACCCTAACTCAGCACAGGGCTTCTCTGTCCTTACTGCTCCTTGACAGATACCCATAGTTGTGAAGACAGGTAGAACAGGAAATAGGGCATAATTTCCCACCTCCCCTTTTAATTATGCAGCTCAGGGGACCCAGGAACTATCCAGTTGATCCTCATCCAGTTGAGTGGCAGTGTAGGGGTATGAGGATGCAGTGGTGTTCATGTCCAAAAGTGCCAGGAACCACATGGCCAACTCAGTGGTGCTTGGGGGCCTCCAGGAGTTATACTCAGAGATTCTGAGGGAGGCATGCAGTGCCAGAACTAGGACCAGGAGCCATTGAGCATATGCCTCACCTCTGTGCTATCTCTTGGTGATGAAAGATAAACAGGGAGCCCCCTCTGCAAGGCCCAGAAGGGTTCACCTTTGCATAATGTGGAGCCACATGGAGTCAGCTAAGAAAAGAACCTGGACAGTCTGCTTGGTGAGCTCTGATCTCCAGAATAGACTGGTCTGTAAAACCTTTCTCAAGTCTTTTTTTTTTTTTTTTTGAGAGGGATGGGGGCCACATTTGGAAGTGCTCAGGAGTTACTCCTGGCTATGCAAGTCAGAAATCTCTGCTGATATGCTTGGGAGACCATATGCAGTGCTAGGGAAAAATCTGGATTAGCTCTATGCAAAGCAAGCTCCTACCTACTGTAGTATCTCTCCAGTCTGAGTAGATTCACTTTCTTTTTTTCTCTTTTGTTTATGGCTCACACCTGGCAATGCTTAGGGGTTACTCTTGGCTCTGTGTTGAGGAGTCACTACTTTCACTCATAAGGTACCATATGGGATGTTGGGGATGGAACCTGGGTTGGCCACCTACAAAGTTTTTGCCTTATCTGCTGTTGTATTCCTCTGGCTCTAAGGACATCCAAGTCTTAAAAATTTACAGCAAGGGGAGCCTGAGAGATAGCATGGAGGTAGGGCATTTGCTTTGCATGCAGAAGGTTGGTGGTTCGAATCCCGGTATCCCGTATGATCCCTCGAGCCTGCCAGGAGTAAGCACTGCTGGGTGTGACCCCCCCACCCCCAAATTCACAGCAAGGGCTAGAGAGTAGGCAAGGTGCTTCCCTTGCATGCAGCCAATACAGATTCCATCCCTGGCATCCCATCCCATCTCCCCAGCACTATTAGGAGCACAGTGGGGTATGGCTCAAAAAACAAAATGAAGAATGAATTCATAGGAAGTAGCGACAGACACACAGTCCAGTCAAGTATCCAATAGTAACAAGGGACAAAGACCAAAGCTTCAAGCAATCAGTAGTGGCCAAAACAAATGAGGCAAGATCAGAATTCACCTGTGGGAAAGGGGCTAGAATAGAATGACATTGGCTGAGGGCAAAATTTTCCTCTACTGAGCAGAGCAAGGGATACACAAAAACATTTTGATGTACAAGGAAATCTGTGAGGAAGAATGGAAATCTCCACTAGTTCCGGGTCCCCTTCACCTGCACTCATCCCTGGGGTGGTGGTTAATCATTACTTATTATCTGGCCAGTCCCCTTTCCACTCTCAGTTGGGAGTCCAGCAGTTCAGAAACATGCTCTTTGAAACGTGTTCTAGGAATCAAACGTGGTACCCTGAGATCGTTGGACCCTAACCAAAGAGGTGTGAACACATACTTGCATGTCCATGTACACTCCCCACCCCCATGTGTAATGGGTTATCTAGGGAATATGGGGTTCCTCCCTAAAGCAGGTTAAATGGCTTTAAAAACCTACTGTGTGAGAATTTTTTTTATATATTCCTAACTCTCCCTCTCTGCGACCAAAGCTGACACAGGGGAAATAAATTGAGGTTTCTAGAGCTAGGAGTGGGAAGTCAGAGGCACTGTTTAGCCACCCAGCTGGAAGAATGACTCACTCCTAAAACCCCAGAAGCATCACAGCCTGACCTACACTTGCGAATAAAGCCAGATGTGAGCTGCACTGGGTGCCACTGTGGCCTTCTCATGAGTTAATAGAATTGCTGGAGGAAGGAGTCGAAAAAAAAAGTATTAGATAGCTTTTCTTCTAAACAGCTTGGTTTGACCTGTGCTATTGGTGGCACTGAGACCCCTTTGGGCATCAGACCCAGCACAATCTGCAAAAGCTCCTGAGCCATCATCCTTGCCTGGCCACCAGAAAGGTGTTTAAGGCAGCAGTTTCCATGTCTCTATTCCATCCATGGTCCCATTAGTGGTCACATTTTAGAAAAGTCCTAATCTCGTTGACACTTTCCTGTAGAAGCTCAAGTCCTCAGAGCAAGCATGAGGAGTGAGGATGGCTAAAATTTCCTTAGCTGGCCCCACGGCTGGGTGATGCTGTTGATGTGAAGGCCACTGATGGCGTTCAGGAAGAAGAGGAAGGAGGCTGTGAACTCACACCAGAACATCAGAGTGAAGCCAAAGAGGGTGACTTGATTTCTGAGGAGGACTACAAAACTCAGAAGGCCGACGAAGGAGAGGATGAAGGAGACGAGGAGGAGGGCGGAGCCCAGGGCCCACTTGTGCCGCACATGTAGTTCCTCACACACCTGCGACACCATGAGGAAGCCCAAGCCAAAAATGGCCGTCACTACGGCCAAGGTATCCACACTGCGAATGAGGACCATGCCCACAGCCAGCCCAGGCACCTGAACCTGGCTTAGGTCTCTGAGGCAGTGAGGTCCAGCCTGGCCGTGAATGGTACAGAACTGCCACAGCCCAAAGAGGTTTCCTTCAGCCAGGAGCCAGTGTCCATCACAGATGGACACCGAGGAGAGGACGACTGCCAAAGCGGCACACAAAATGATGAGTGTCCTGATGAAGGATTCAAAGAAGGTCCAGCGTGGCCTCCTGGGCACCAACATCCTTTGTGCCTGAAAGACAAGACAGAGACAGCATGTCAGCAAGGGCAGCACCACAGCCTTTCGCAGCCACATTTTCTGCCCCGGTATCACACGAAGGAGGCAGCCCCCATGATTCATGGCTACCTCCCCAGCTCCTTTTACCTTTCAGTACAGACACTTCACTCCTGCCACACTCAGGAGTTATTCTTGGCTCTACACTCAGAAATTACTTCTGGCAGGCTTGGGGGACTAAATGGGATACCAGGGATCAAACCTGAGAAGGCTGTGTGCAAGGCAAATGCCCTTACCTGCTGTGCTATAGCTCCGCCCCCTTCCTTCCTTCTTTCCTCCCATACTAGAGGGATGCAGAAAGGAGAGAGGACTGTAGTGCTGGGATTGAAGTCAGGGATTGAACACCTGACCCCATTGCTATCTCCCCACCCAGATCTTTCCATTCTACAGGTTACTTGTCCTCCATTCATGATCTAGTAGCAGGGCCAGAGTACAATGGTAAGATGCTTGCCTTCAAGGCTAAATTGATTTCAACACACCATATGGTCTCTCAAGCCAGGAGTGATCCTTGAGCACAGAGCCAAGAGTAAGCCCTGAACACAGATGACTGTGACCCCCCCCAAAAAAAAACCAAACAAACCAAAATCCAAACCAAACAAAATAAAACCCCTAGAAGTTATTTCTTTTTTTATTTTTGCTTATTTATTTATTGGATTTTGAATCACACCTGGCAGTATTCAGGACTTACTAAGTTTTGTGCTCTCAGAGACCATGGTTGATTCCATACAGGGCAAGCCCTGCTGTACTATCATTTCAGCCCTTTACTTTCTTTTTTTGATAAGAACACAATAAATCCAAATCCTATCCTTGAGCAAACAGTAATCTTTTCTGAATTTAGAAAACCTGCAGGTCAGGCTAGTGTGAGCTTGAGCTCATAGCCCACCAGAAATTTGGGCCTGAAAGGATAGAAGGTGATTTGTTGTTGTTGTTAAAGCAGTGTTCACTGGCTTCTCAACAGGGATTAGCTTTCTCAATTCCCTACACATCTGGTTCTAGTCTTTCCACAGACCCAAGGACTCCAGGTCACCACCTGCTTTCCCTTAGGCTTGAAAGTACTTTTTGCACCTTGCTCTTCAGTCCTGTTCAGCCACAAACAGTGCTAGCAGCTTCCCAGCATGAATGAGCCTTAGAAGTGGCCCTGCTGTCAATCACTGGTGTCAGCACTAGAAGCGTGAACACTCCCTTTTCCAGGGACACCAGGTGACCATTGAGTGAGGTGTCCCTTATCTAACTGCCCTGGACACTGAACCCTAGACCAACAAACATACAAAATACTGTACTTATAAGTCTGAAGAGATAGTGAGTACAGCAGGCAGGACACATGCCTTGCACATAGCTCACCCAGGTTTGATCCCTTAAGGTTCCCTGAGCACTGTCAAGAGTGATTATTGGACAGCAGAGCCAGGAGTTAAGTCCTGAGCACAGAGAGGTATGGCTCCCAAACAAACAAACAAATAAAATACAAACATTTTTTTTTAGTAAAAGGAGTAAAATTCCTAACCAAAGCCCACATTCCTCTCCCTTCACCACATCCTTTGACCACTCCACTCAGGCCCCATAGCCCTTTTTCCATACCTCAGACTTCCTGGCCTCTCTGCCTTAAAATATCCTTGTGTACACTCCCCCACAGATACACTGCCCCTCTAAGTTGCCTCTGATTCCCCCATCCTTCATGCCACCTCAGAGGGGTGTTTCTGCCATCTCAGGTCCCATGTTCCCATCTCAGGTCAACATCTCAGGTCCCTCCCATGTTCTCTGCCAGACTTCTACCCCATGTTTCCCTTCACCCTTCGAATCACAACTATATGTCTGGTAGGGAGATCAGACTACCTGTCTCATGGAGGACTAGCCATGATGTCAGAGCCTGTTCAGTGTCCCCAGCTCTGGTATGGAGCATGGTTTGGTCATTCAGGGGATTCTCCAGATGGGTCGTGGGACAAATCAATGGTTAAGTGGGCAGCTGGCTGGAGATGGAGCTCAGTGGAAGAGCACTTACATATATGAGGCTACACCATAGTCTCTTCAGTCATAGTCTACTACACCATAGTCTCCCATCAGTCTCAAGGTCACTGCAGACTTCTACCCAGAAATTTAGAGCAATTGTGGACTAGTAGGGAGACAACACTAATGAAGTAACCAGACAAGATGGGGTACACCCTCAGCCATGCAAACAGAGCCTCCCAGAGACTTGGCCTTGGCCTTAGGGCAGGTGAAACAGAAAGCAAAGCTGCTCTCCAGGGGGGTTCCTGTGGTCAAGTCTAGCAGCCAGTCTACTTCTGCCCACCTGAGCAGGAGCTACATCTCCTGGAACCACAAGAATACAGGCTCAGTCTGAATGCAGCTCTTCTGCCTGGCAGGGCTCTGTTTGTTCAACCTTAGGTGCTTGGGTGGGCCCAATAGGTAGGTTATGTAAAAAGAGAAACAAAGGTAGGGTAACTGGCCTAAGATCATCCATCTATTATTTTATTTTATTTTTTTATCTTATTATTTTATTTTATTTTGGTTTTTGGGCCACAGCTCAGGGGTTACTCCTGGCTATCTGCTCAGAAATAGCTCCTGGCAGGCACGGGGGACATATGGGACACCGGGATTCGAACCAACCACCTTTGGTCCTGGATCGGCTGCTTGCAAGGCAAACGCCGCTGTGCTATCTCTCCGGGCATTTCATTTCATTTCATTTCATTTCATTTCTATTTTATTTTATTTTTTTATGGTAAGGGGTTTTAAGCCACATTCAGCTGAACTCAGGACTTACTCTTGGCTCTGTGCTTAGGGATCATTCCTGGTGATGCTTGGGGGAATCCTATGCAGTCCTGGGGATTGAACTAGGGTTGACCACAAGTAGGGCAAACAAACATCTTAATTCTTGCACAGTCTCTCTGCCCCAAGATTGTTCACCTAAACCACAATAAACCTTTGATCCAAGACAATTATAAAATGCACAAGTAGTGGGATGCTTGCTTGTGTGGCAGGATTCATTACTGCTGATATTCAAATCAACAGGGTATTCTAGTGGTAGAGCTTAGTCTGGCACATGTGTGTGACCCAGATTTAATTCCCAAGACTGCATCTGGTTCCCTGAGCACCACCAGGAGTGATCCTTGAGCACAGAATCAAGAGTAAATTTTGTGTACCATTCTATGTAGTGTCCAAACAAAAAACAACCAAGAGAAAAATAAACTGGTCTAGCATGTGAAAGGCTCTGGGGTCCATCTCTGGCACCACCTGGTACCCTGAGCACCACCAGGTGTGTTCCCCGTAATCACTTGTCGAATGTAACTGAGAAGGGAGAAGGTTATGAGATAAAAAGGTACCTGTGGGGTCAGAGCAGATTCAGATCAATAAACAAAGGTAGCCTGGGGTTTAGCACCTGCACCCCTGCAGGTGTCTGAGGAACTGGAGCAATAGTACAGTAGGTAAGACTCCTGGTCTCCTGAGCCTCCCAGAAGTGATTTGATTCCTGAGTGCAGAGCCTAGAGTAAGATTTGAGCATGCCACAGAGAGATAGCACAGCGGCCTTTGCCTTGCAAACAGCCAATCCAGGACCAAAGGTGGTTGGTTCGAATCCCGGTGTCCCATATGGTCCCCCGTGCCTGCCAGTAGCTATTTCTGAGCAGACAGCCAGGAGTAACCCCTGAGCACCGCTGGGTGTGGCCCAAAAACAAAACAAAACAAAACAAAACAAAAAAAAGATTTGAGCATGCCAGAAATAGGCAAAAAGAAAAAAAGAAAAAAGAAAACAAGAAAGAAAAGAAAAAGAAAAAAGGGGGGGGACATTAAGAAAGAATGAAAGAAAGAAGTAGAAGAAATAGCTCCAAATTCTATCCAGGAACTGTGTGACCTTTTCCCCTAACCAAGGCCCACAACATCACTGCTAGGTCCAAGCTGCATTGTCCACAGTACTGAGTACTGAACCATCTCTGGCCAATTTGCTCAGTTTTGCCAAGAATGTCTCTCTCCAAACTAAGAAACTAAGGAAAGGTGATTTCTGCAGTCACAAACCACTGGTGTCCTCCCTCTGGCCATTGTTTTTGCTGAGCCCTACAAGAAAGCAGAGGTCACACCTCCCCATTCCCAGGTTGATAAGATCCTGGAGTGAGTATCAGTCACAGGGACATGGAATCCAAAGAAGCCTCTAGACTGCTGATATTACCCAGTCTGAAGAAGGTGCCTTGCCTGCTCCCTGTGAACTCTGGACTTTACCCTCCTTTAGCAGACATCTCTAGGATTAGAAAGACAATGATGGCAGCCCTGCTACCCTCCCAGCCTGAAGCAGGGCTTCATTCATCCCTGAGACCAACAAAACCCTGGAGACTCAATGAGAACATGGGTTATAGCACTCACTTGCTGAGTTCCAAATGCAGGTTTCCCTGCAGATCTGGGCAGTGCTGTCTGCTAGGAACTGGTGGGCATTTTAGATCTGGGGATGTTCGAAATTTTCTTCCACATAGAGAGGTAGTAATGGTCCCAGTCCCCAAAATAACTGACTAAAAGCATCCCAAATCAGAGAGTGGCAGACATCTATATTACTCACAACACTAATAATGTAGCTAGGGACAAAGTTCATTACCCTGCAGCACTTGCCTGGCAAGCAGGATACCCAGGTTGGGTTCTCAGTATCCAAGGATGCCTCAAGCACTGCCCGGGAAGCTACAGTAGAGCTAGGGATGATCCCTTGTGATACAGGGGATATAGCTCTAAAACAATGCATTCTGGAGTCTTCAAGCTAGTAGCACTTCCATATATATATATATATATAATAATATATATATATATTATAATATATATATATATATGTAGGTTTGGGGGACATAACCAGGGACACTCAGGGATTACTCCTGAGTCTGAACTCAGAAATCATTCCTGGCAGGCCATGGAATGCCGGGGATTGAACCTGGGTCCTTCGTGGGTTGGCCGCATGCTATCTCTCTGGCCCCTCACCTCCCTAATTTTGCATTTTAGAGGGGACACTAGAGAGAAAATCAGTGTGGCTCTCAATGGCTGGGGCCTGGTTATGACATCCAACTTTGACTCTTTGACAGTTCCGCATAGAGTTGGTGCTTTTTAATTTTTAATCACATTCAGTGCTGGTCAGGACTTACTCCTGGCTCTGCACTCAAGGATCACTTCTGGCAACTCAAGGGACCACATAGGTACCAGAGATTTAACCCAGTTCAAATTGCATGCAAGAAAAGTGTTCTGGCCCCAGAATGATTTCCAGTGACCAGCAGATTCTTGTCACCTGACACTTGGGGTTATATAGTCCAAAGATAAGATCCATTCCCCACTTCTGTTGCTCAAACACCAGACACCTTGGACTGTTTCCTGACCATTCATCACTGGCCATTCCAAAGTGTTTGTTCTTGGGCAAAACCCAGCAATGCTCAGGGTTTACTTTTGGCTTTGTGCTCAGGAGTGGGGGCTCCCGGGACCATATGGGATGCTGGGGATTTAATCTGGGTCACTTGCATGCAAGGCAAGTGTCCTAGCACTCTGCTATCTGTCTGGCCCCCCTAACTGGAAATCTCTCTGACAACTTCCTAAAGAGTTAGCCAACTTCCTGTCATTCCAAAAAGAATGCCTGTACTCCCGCACCCTTAAGCTCTTTCTCTCATCTCCAGGCCCAGAGCTAGCCTCATGCAATGGGAAGAAATGGAGTAGCAGCCCTCCCCAAGATCTTCGTGGTCCCTACAGGTGTTCCAGTGTCTCTAAGTAGCAGGACACTGATAGAAGTCCTGCTTGGGCTTCCCCCAGAATAGGACCCCAGGGTTTCCTATCTGCTCCTCCACCTGCTTTACACGTAATAACTGAGGGCCCCCTTCCCAACATCACCCCACTCCCTGGGAGTTTGTGCACCTCTGAATTTAGTACTCACATCTCCAAAGCCCTTTATATCTCTCCAAAGCCCTTTATTATGACTAGGTCTCCCTACCCCAGTGAAGAGAGAAGAAAGCTGCCAAGGCAGGACTCAAGATTATGCCCCAAAGCAAATTCAGTTTCCATTCTCCTTGCTGGCCGCCACAGACACAGGCTTACTACGACTCACAACCTCATCTATAAAATGGTCGAGGTGATACCTACCCAGGAAGTGCTGGGGGTGGGGTGGGCAGGGAATGTGCTTACTTGCAAGAAAGTTTCTAATAGCTCGCAGCTGGAAGGCTGAGGAGCAGAACAGCAGGAATGCCGGTGCTTCTAGGCGGAGAGATCCCGCCCCGGGCTGCCTTCCGCTTTCCCCTAGGCTAGCAGCACGCGAGCAAGCCGGGTGTGGGTGGAGGGAGGGGGGTAGGAATAAATAGGTTCACAGTCGATTAAAACGTCCAACATCACTCCCAGTAGGCCCCAAATCTACGTGGATGTCAGTGTTTCTTCTCCCCTAAATAACACGGACACCCCCATACATAGCACATTGGGGAAGAGATTTGGCAAGAAAGTTGTGAGTTCCCTGGGAATGCAATGCAATTATGTAAAGCAAGACCCACTCTGCGAGAGGGGATTCCGTCCATCGGTTCCTTGAGCAGAAAGGGTCAGAGGGACTTGTTAAAAAAAAAA